>NW_028288933.1:805809-966971 GCF_059628265.1 Tinamus guttatus
TTTACTGTGATAAATGTTTGTGTGTTGTAATTGTGATATAGTAAAATGCACACGTGTGTTTATAAACAGAGCTTAAGGGAGTTGAGCATATTATATGAGGTGCTATGGAGTACAAAGATGGCACAAATTGAATTCTTATTGAATTGTGCTCTGATTGGCATCAGAAGGATTTTTCAGCACTTTAGGCTAGTTTATTTTTAATTTAAATTGGTGACTTGAATGTTGCTTTAGAGCTTGGCAAATAGCCATTTGACCATTCATGAAAGAGTCTAAGATTAGTTAGCTGTCTATAAGATATAAGAAGTAAAGGAGAAGAAAAACCACAAGTATCTTATGGCCTTCTGCTGAAATTGTGGAATTTATTTCCATTGCTCTTAATTCCTGTGTGCATCTGCTTTGCTATTAGGATTTTAGAAACTTAGAAAACTTTAGAAACTTAAAAAACAAACAAAACCAAAAAACCCACCAAACTTTGGTAATGCTTAGGTCTGTGCTGGTGGATATCAAAGAACTCTGCAAGACAGATGTATAACTTGAGTGTTTGTAGAATCAGGTGTGCATCGTTAAGAACACTTTATAACTTTGCAAACTGGAGTTCTTTCTGATGACAACTAAATTTACTTATTTTTGTCTCCCTAGCTGCTCGAGCCTGTCCTGCTCCTGGGCAAGGAGCGCTTTGCTGGTGTTGACATCAGAGTCCGTGTCAAGGGTGGCGGCCACGTAGCACAGATCTATGGTAGGGTTTTGTGTGCAGCTTTCTATGTGAGCTAGAAAAGCTCAAGCCACTTGACTTGTGCATCTCAGTGCTTCACACTGCCCTTGGACAATTTCTTGAGTAGCTGACAGTTGTCAGATGAGTAAATGAGCTCAGGGTAGCCTCTTGTTGGCATAAATGTCTTAGGAATTGCTAAAGTAAAGGTCACAGGGACTATGAGGGAGGGGAAATGATGGAAGGAAAGGACAAGTTGGCAGAAAGTGAAGCCAAGCAAGTTCTTCAAACAGGATTCTGAAATGGGCACATTGAATGCTTTTTGTGTCCTTACTGATGTGTCATCTCTTTTAACAGCTATCCGTCAAGCTATTTCCAAAGCATTGGTGGCTTACTATCAAAAATGTGAGTTCCTTGTTTTGGTTGTGCTCTGCTAGCCTTGAATGGCTTCTGATTGTTTTGCTGCAAAATAGAAAAAAAAATGCTAGTATAGATTAATTCCTTTTGGAATGTAATTGGAAGATTATTTTGTGTTCTTACAGATGTTGATGAAGCCTCCAAGAAAGAGATCAAGGATATTCTAATCCAGTATGACAGGACTCTGCTGGTTGCAGATCCGCGCCGTTGCGAGTCCAAGAAATTTGGAGGACCTGGTGCCCGTGCACGCTACCAGAAGTCTTACCGTTAAAGTTGTTCTACTGTCTTGTGACAGTTAATAAACACGAAAAGAATTTGATAAATATTTTCTACTTCTATGATTTTTTGGGGGGAGGGGGTGGGGAAGAGGGATAAATGCATTTTTCCATATGTGTTAGTTCGCATGGGCTCACAAATGCATAATGAAATGATTAAAGTGAAAACAAGGGTTTTGACAGTTCTAAGCCTTTTTAGTAGAACCCAATTAAAATAGTTCAAAGACTTGGCAGTAAAATAAAAGGCTTCCTACTATTGATAAGTGTGTATTTATCAGAAGACAGCAAATAAAAACTTACGGATTAGTGTGTATATGTCTAGGAAGCCCCTAAAATAACAACCAGCATGTTTTAGGCTATGGAAATATTATTTTGTAATTGAACATAGAAAAGACTTAGTGTTTTACAAATGTTGGGCTGAGATATATTCGTTCTGTGGCTACATGTTCACTCAAATACAAGTACAGAGGCATGTGGACATGGAACAAGCATGTGAATAACTTATTAAGAAAAAAAAAAGGCATTTGGCAGCAAGCTAGATGTTGCTTATATCATGAGATGGGGGACGTAATTGAACCCCTTAAGGAAGGCAGTGTGACCAATCCAAAGTTGAATATATGATCATGATATACCTAGGGCTGGAGAAATTTTATTTTCCCCACACTGGAAAACCTTTGGACAGGAAGTGGGAGAAACATTGGGGATTTAATCAACTGAGAGCCTGGCTTTGGCTAGAATGCTCTGTGAGCTGGGGGTTTTCCCTCTGTCGTATCCTGGCATGACAATAGTGAACTACATAGAAACACCTTGATACTTGAGAATTTTCTTCCAAAGTGCGGTTTCTTTTCTCACTCATTTAATGGTAGGTCATTTCAGTGTACCCAGGCAGTAAAACTGACTTTCTGTATGGATTGAATCGGAGAGTTTGAAATAATAGTATGTTTTTTTCCCCCTTTTGCTATGGCTCAGGAAAATATGGCTTTTATAGATGTTAACACTTGTTATGATGTCTTTTTGCTTTTTCTCTAGAAAGCAGTTGTGCTTTGAAGTGTAATTATCAAACATCAAACATATAGCTTTGAAGGAATATGCTGTGAAAATGGATTTCGTATCCATCTCCCAGTTCAGCTTTCAGGGTCTACCAGAAAATAGTGCATTACCTGACCTAAAAAGAGTCATACTCAAAATCTTGCCCTTCCACTTCAGCGGAAGGGACTATTACACGTCCTACTGCCAGTTTACTTGCCTGGATTCTTTTTGTCCAATGCCAAGCAAACAATATTCCAGAACTTGGTTTTGGTGTTTCTGTCTCCTTAGTAATTTGCTTTCCTCTGTCCCTGCATCAGATCTGACCTATTTCCCATCCAGGGGTGGCAATCAGAAATCTGTAGTTCCTCTGAGTTTCTCATTTGTAACAGAGTTGCTGGCAAAGTATTCTAGCTCTCGGGTCTGCTAGAGACTGCTCATGTTTCTTATTTCAGACTTGTAGTTTGACTTTCTAAGCAAAAGACGCTCTGTAATTACTACAGCTTTTGAGGTTGGTCAAACTCCAAATTTGACTATTGAATTCCTATGTGTTTTGTGGAGACTGCCCTTTCCATAGATGTTAATTAGCTTCAGCTGAGGATAAATAACCTTTTTTTTTTGGCTCACGTGGTTACTGAAAAGCAGTGGCTCTCTGCCTGCTTAGGAAATGAGTCCTAGCCTGCCAGTTGGCACTTACAGAGAATATCCTGCGGCTCATCCAAAACCGATTCTGACTTAACTGCTGGAGCAATGAAATGCAGGGAATAAGAGGATCCAGAGTCACTGGGAGGTGAAAGTCATGGAGGCACCATGGGGAGATAGAAACCCCAGGAGGTAAATCATGGGGTGGTTTTCATAGTCACAGGCAAAACAGATTTATCTGTTCTGCTGCCCACAGAACAGCTTGTAACAATTGGAGATTTTTCTTTTGTTGCTCTCTTATGGAAAGGCTGAAAATAAAGCTCACATTGCTACTAATATATCCGGAGATAGTATCTCTTTATTTTTTCTTCAAACAAAAAGCTCTTAACATAATAAAAATGCTTTCCCAACTTAACTCTGCTCCTATGAAAGTGCCCTATTAATCCCCTAGAGCTCCTATGAAAGTGCCCTATTAATCCCCGAGAGCCATGTAATTCCCACAGACTTATTTTCTAAAGGAGAAATGTTAGTTGAAGGGGGTTGCTTGGGTGCTGAAGGGCTGTTTTTTGTTTTTGTTTTGTTTGTTTTTAATCTTCTCCCTATATGGCTATTTGCTGGTTAACCACTAGAGGGCTTAACCTCATTGGGGAAGTACCACCAGCCCTGGGAAGATGGAGAAAGGCAGCCCTTGCTCACAATGTTTCCCTTTCTGGTGTCACGATTCTGTGGGGCTGGGCAGGTTCCATGGGGCTGGCGGCTCTGGCTCATGTGACTGCATCCAGCCATCCTCCCATGGAGAAGTGCCAGCAGTCGGGTCGTGGACCCCGTGATGAGATTCTTAAGGCACCGTGGGGATGGTTCTTGGAATGCAAGGACTGCTCCTGAGCTCTCTGTGGTCCAGCTCTTTCATTCGTTTCGCTGCTGTTAATCCCTAGGAAGAAGATCAGACAAACACATCAAAATGTGACCCTAACTGAATTTTAATTGAAAATAGCTGCTCAGTGAAGATTTGGGTACTCTAAAAAGTATATTTTTATTTATTTTTATTTTTTGGGGATATCGCAGATCACAAGCAAGAACTTGAACCTGTGTCACTGAGGGCTGTTCTGTTCACACCCATTGCTATGAGCCCTGGGAAACTGCGTAAGCTGTATATAAAATGAAGCCCTCTTAAATGTCGTTACTATATTAAGAACTCTAGGGAAAATTAATTTTGACTTTAATAGGCAAATGTATAAACATTGAGAAGTTTTTAAAGAAAAATGTATAACTTAAACATGTCACTTTTTGTTTTTTTTTAAATGTAAGCTAGTGTGTCTTCTCAGAGATCATTTTCTTACCAATGTGATTATTTTCTATAACACAATCTCTTTTTCTGTTTTTTCAGAAGTCACAATCTGTGAACATTCTACTACTTGTGTAGCTAATGTAAGTCATTGTCAGGATGTAATTAGATGCAAAAATTCAAAAAAAAATCTGCTTTCTTAAAATAGTCCTGTGAGTAGTTCAGTGTACCTGACTGAATAATTCTTTTTCTTATTAACTAATACTCTTAATGTCTTTGGAACTGTGCTATTTCCCACCCTGCACTGAACAGTGATAACCAGGCCTAATGAAACCTATTCTTATGAGTCTTCCAAAGCCTCTTTACAGCTTAGTCTGCTTTTACAGCTTAGTCTGCTTTTTAAGTATCAGAAGTTAAACTGTGAAATGCTAACATGTTAAGGAACCAAATGTTCCTCAACCTAGCTACCAAATAATTATGGAAAATGCTACTTAAAATAATTCCCGTTGAACCAAAAGAGTCTACACATATTAATGGATTAATCTGTGAATTTGTATATGAAGCCTGATGTGTAATACAGGCTTGAGGAATGGAAGAGTCCTAGGTCACGGATCAGGTCAGGACTTTTTTTTTCTCTGAGTTTGAAATGAGGAACCAGTTTTAACTTGAAAATAGAGTAAGAAGCTGGTGAAGCATTTTGGAAGCTCTAATGCTGGATTATGCAGCTACAAGATATTTTCATCTAACAACAAATTTACAAGAGACTAAAGTCAATTAGTCCCTGCCACCTCCTACAAGACAGATGCCTGCATTAACGTCTGCACCGTGTGAGCATGACTACATTAGTGTTTTAATTTGAAGGAGGAGTTCAGTTCTGCTTTAGTTTGCAGCGTGGAGTGGTTTCGGACCGTGTGGAGCCGATGAAATTAAACCGGTGGATGCAGTCCAGCTGCTGCTGAGCATTCAGCCCATGGGACTAGCCGTAAGCTAGTTAAAAAAAAAAAAAAGGCAAAAGTCCTCATGAAATGTGTGTTGTGTGGATGTCAGTCTTTCAGATCCAAATGTTTCACTTATGGGAACAGAGATCCAACATTTCACGATCTGCCATACCTGGTGGTATAAGCCATGTGCACAGCTGCATCTTTAACAACTGATCAAGAGTAGCAAGCCAGGAAATTGAGTCAAAGTTCTGTGTTTGTCCATTGATACAAACGTGCCTCAGGTTATCCCCTCTGCTTGACTACTACATATTACTGATGTTCATAGGACAATAATGATTTGTTCAATCCTCTGCTCCACATTCAGAGCTACTGATGCAGATGACAGATTAAAGAAAGTGATGAATAAAGTCTCCAAGCTAGGAAATATGTTTGCTTTAGGATTTATGGAATAATGAAACACAACATGGACAAATAACACTTTTCAGTGGATCTTTAGTAAATATTCATTTGGTGGGATTACCGGTTTGCCTTCTCTCCTAGCCCAACTGGGAGAGAACAAGAGAAAGGGTTTAAAGAATTCACCGGGGGTTTAAATCTTTCACCCAAGAGGTCATCAAGTTCTGAACTTACTTTGATTCAAAACTAAATTTTGTAGGATTCTGTGAGCATTCTACAAATCACATCTTGGGAAGAGTGGAGGTTTAGGCAAGAGAGGCTTTATAAATAAGATTGGTAGCAGTAGCAGTTTTAATAAGCAATGTTTTTGAAACTATACTTTTGTAATGATTCTATTAATTTTTAGGATTGAGTAATTTTTTTCCATTTGAACCATGGTCATTTTTATTTTTGATTTTTTTTTAATATGTTTTGATGGAAAAATAGGAATAAAACCTATTAGCTTGGCTGACTTTTCTGCTTTTTGCTAATGAGATTTTCAAAGCACACTATTAAAAAAGAAATGTCTCAGAAGTTTTCTTTTGTGGCATAAGGAGACTCTACTCCAATGAAAGTATCTACAAATATTCCTCAAAACCCAGATGTGTTATTTAATGGAAGTTTATGTCCCTCCTTTTAGGACCAATGAGGCACATTAAAACCAAACTCTTGTTAGAGGTTACCGTATTGCTCCCTTACGCAGTAACACCGGAGCAGGTGTTAAAAGAGCTGCAAGTTTTCCCTATCCTAAGTGTGCAAAGGGCAGTGGGCTTGACGCAAGCCTTGATGCGCACGGCGGTGACGTGACGCCTGCGGGGAGCTCTCAGAGCGTCACGACACGGCCGCGCCTCGGCCCGTTCATTGTCTGCTGTCTATAAAGGGCCGATTCAATCCCATAGAGAAGTGACACTCGCGGCTCTGGTGGAAGGGTAACTAATACGGGCTGCCGAGCAGGCACCATGCATCTCGAATGAGGGACGTGCGGCTAGAAAGTTATATGCAACCTTTGCAAAGCTCCTGAAGCTCTACGTGGCTACCAAGCTTGATGTTTTCTTTTCTTTTTCTTTTCCTTTTTTTTTGTGTGTTGTATACTTTTAAATAATGAATCTATCTAATTTTTAAAGGATTTAAGCACGCAATAGAAATACTTATTTCTAAGATGCCATCGTAATCGAAGCCATTAATTGGGATAAGTTCTCTATTTATAAGCTATATTGAAATGAACATTGTGGGAAAGCTCAATTTAATGATACCTTGGAGCATATTCTTGATTCATTCTCTGCTATTCTTTTTGCAAGGTAAGATCATTACTCAATTTTTATGCTAGCACTAGCTTTTAAAAAGATTTTTTTTTCTAAATATTTTAGTAATACAAGTACTTCTTTTTCTGTCATTCTAAGATAAAACTTTTATGCCCCTTACTGGAGTTGGCAGAATAACACCAGTTGAAAAACATATATCACCATTTTCTCTAACTGCTGTTGAAATCAAAATATGTCCTCTATTAAAAAAAAAAAAGCATTTCTAAACTTGAATTTTATTACAGAAGAATTGAAGAACAAAATTTCCTGATCTTTCTTGTTATTGTCAGATGCCTAATCAGATAATGATTTTGAATAGAGTATAATTTTTTTGATGAAGTGCAGGCTGCACCTGCAATTTGTTTGAACATTTTTAGACTCTAGAATAGAGTCTAGAATAGAGTCTAGAATAAATAATCACTCTTCTGGTTATATAAACTACCATTTTTTTATCGGTATATGTAGTGCAAATGGATATTGTAAACAGTCCCCTTCGAGCAATTATAAAGACTTCAAAGGCAAAATGAGAAAGAACATTCTCATTGCAAGAAATGTCTGGGATCTGGAATGTTTTTCAGTGGATTGGGATTGCATTTTATAGGTAACATGCAGAAAATTATTATAGGCATATGCATATATATATATATAAAAGTATATATATAGGTCTATATAGAAATATGATTCTGGATGGCTCTGAGCACCTCTTGTATTTTATCAGTTCTGGTTTGATCCTCTTCTTGCTGGCAGTGTAAAGATTCTCTGGAAAACATAGGATCATTAGCTGTATTTTTAAAAAATAAAATTCACCAGTGTTGTTTTAAACCTAAGAAATTGTTGTTTGTCAAATGCAGAGTGAGGCTGTAGAAAAAAAATAAACTAACTCAATGATTTTCAATCCACAGGTTCTTATTGCAAGTTCTCTCTTTTGAAAAGAACTTCAAGGTAAGTTTTTGTTCCCTATTGGTCAAGTCTTACAACCAGAACAAGAATGAATAAGGCTTATCTGACACAGTACAAGTTAGGAAGTAAAATGTAGTCTTGAATGTGCCATGTAATTTTTAGTAGCTTGGATGTAAAAATGTGCTTTTACAATGTTTACAACTCTTTTCAAAGAATTTACATAAAGGCCATGGATCCTCCTTTTGAAAAATCGAGGTACTTAATGAAAAATGATGCTTCTCCAGCTTAAGAAAAAGTTTAGAGGAATAATGGCATGAAATTAGGGTGAGGTCATTATTTCATGTCTGGAAAAATACATTAAATGAGTATCCTTCTAACATTTTTAATTGCATGATAAAATCCTAGCTGCTATTTGAAGCACAAAAAAGCAAGTGCTATACTGCCTTAAAATAAACACTTTCAATACATGTTTTTATGTAGAAGATGTAATCCAAACAAAACCCAAACTAGGGAATGTTCTTGATCCCATTGAATTAAATGGGAACTATGCCATCAATTTCAATAGAAGTGTTCAGTTAAACATAGCTTTGGGCGTCTAATGACCTCTGATACATCTAGTGAACACACATGCATAATAAATGATAATAACATCTTGGATTGTTGATAAAATTATGTTTTGTAGTTTGGTGCCATTGTTTCTCAAAAAAAAAAACAGAAAAAGGTTAATCATGAATTTAAGCAAGTTACAGCTGGACAGTCATCTTTTGTGTTTAAAGGTGCCATCATAGTGCCTTCAAATAACCCTTGGGAAAACTCCCTGCACAAGCACAGTTGAGTATGTATGAAGCAACTTTACAGTTTTGTATCCTGTCATATTAGTCTATTTTGCTCAGGTTCTATCCCCTGTAAGCCCTCTGCACCTCCCTGAACAAGCCTCCAAAATCTGAGAGATGAGATTGGAGCACTGTCGAATTCTGTAAAAGGAGACCATGAAAAGAAAAAAAAAATCACCTTTTAAATGTTAACCCAAGAAAGACCTCTTTGATAAAGTGATGGAAATCAGAGCGAAACACCTCTCTCAGGGGCACTGCTTATTCAGGTTGCTCCGGAGACCTTTGATTATACAAGATCCTTTTTGTTTTCTTCCAGAACGGAGTTTAATGCAGTTCGACAGAAAAGAGATCTCTTAGCAGCAGAGGTAGGTTACACCTCCGAAAGCGCGAGCGGGGGAAACCCTCCCTCCCTTTCTGCTCTGGGGCTTGGCTCTGCTTACAAGGGAGCCTTTGTAAGGAGAACAGCAGCAGGAACAGGAGGACAGTGCAGAGGAGCGGCTACCTGCTTCCCTCAAACCCTAGCCCACCGCCTTCGTTCATTCATTCATTCATTCATTCCCATCAAAATGCTCCCTGAATTACCCATCCTGACAAACTGATGGATACACACCATGGGAAATAAAAGTGCAGCTCTTCGGTCCTTTGTGGCCCAGAAAGTTGTTAGTGTTTGGGGAAAAGAGCAGTGATGAAACCATAGACGAGGCTCCTGCTGTTGCTGCAGGGGCGTCCATGGCACAGGCTGGGCTCCTGCAGCTTGGGGACTCCCTCGCCCCGCCATGTGCTTAGGGCTGCACTTGAAGAAGAAGGGGATGCAATAGGAAATTGGTGTCACAGCAGAGATGTGCCTCAAAAATAATGCACAGGAAAATAAACTGCTTTGCTGGGGAGGCCTGGCTCCAAGTAACTGAATATGGGTAACAGAAATGGGTGTTTTTGTCTAGTGATGATAAGGAACTGTTCTGGATAATGACGGGCCATTAGGACTAAGAATAATTTTTGCTTTTGAAGTGGGGACCCTTTCACTGTGTGATCTGGTTCAATTCCAGACTGATTTTTGTTGCCATGAAAAAGGCAAACTTTACTAAAGTATTTACAGGGGGAAAAGGGAAGCATTTATGTCACTGTGTAAAGCGCTGGTGAGACTTACTCTGAAATGTTTATTGTACAGCCCTGGTCACTTTGAGATCCATTAGTTCAAACTCCAAGCCCTCTCTAAGCATGGAGAATGCTGAGCAGGGGGCGAAGGAGAAAAAAAGTTTTTTGCACGTGAAGGCCCCCCCCGGTGCAGTGGGGGGCTGGCGGGTGCCTGTGGGGAGCAGCGGAGGGTAAATATGTCTGAGAGGGACCAAATGAAAACACAGGGTAAGAGCTGCTTAAGCAGCAGGACACCGCTGTATAAAGCGAAAGGGTATGAAAGAGCCATGAGTAAATGCACCGGGGAAATATCTAGCTACCCAGCACTTCACCCTGGTAAAATTCCCACTCAGGCTAATGAGGGCAAAGACCCCCAAGTGCTTTTCCCAGGGAATGTGACCTCTTCTTGGGATAGGACGTGACAAGCTGCACTAGCCCAGGGCTGGAGAGGCTCCCGGAGTTAGTTCCTTGAAGCCCCATGCCTGGCAGATGGACACGTGTCCCCAGCCAAAGAGGGGTCTGAAGGCCGTCGTGCCTGTCCATATTGCTGATGTGCAGGGCGAGGGTGACGATCCTCCTGCGCGGCCATGCCCAGTCCCCCCGTCCTCCGCTCTCCCCCGTGTTGGGGACACTCGTCCCTTGCTGCCCCCACGGCAGGTGCTGCAGCCCCACGTCCCCCATTTGCGGTCTCCACACTGCAACAAGTTGGTTCCAGTCCCCAAGGGCCAGGGCCAGGCTCGTCCCCATGGCACTGTCCGAAGCGCTGAGCGGCGCCGTGCGCCTGTCGCTGTCTCCCGTAGGTCCGCGCTGCCTCCTCCCAGTCCCGCCTTCGCCGAGCCTCTACCCGGAGTCCTCCAGGTCAGTATCGCAGTATACATACGTATATATATCGCGTATATATACATGCATATAGATATAAAAATAGCTCACCAGTTCTACAGAAAATAAAAAGGGTTTCTGGTGTAATACTGTTTTATATGCCGTACCTTTTGCCTTGTCTGTTTCCAGAGCCTTAGCATATATTGGGAAAACAGTTTTTAAAATGGAAAAAGGTAAAAACTAAGCTTGAAAAACAGGATTTTTCTCGGCAAAGGTCGATGTTCTGAATGCATGCTCGCTTCTGTGTGCGCTTTTACTGTGAAAAGTCCAGTTTTTGGTTCCCATCTATGTTATTAGCAGCTTTAATGCAGGTTTGCTGTGAGCAGAAAGGTCTGCTTATTGTATTTATTTATTTCTTTTCATTTTATTTATTTACTTTTTTGCAGTGCTTTTTAATCTCTATGGAATTGTAGGGGTTTGTACCCAAGGTGCTATGAGAGGGAAAGGAGCTGCCACTAAATCTGCTAAATTTGGGGTAGTGACTCCCTTTTTCCCCCTCAATTGGGGAGCGATGACTCAGAGCTTTCTTAGTGCATGTGGTTAGCAGAGGGCAGCAAGGTCTTAGCTTCCGAACAGAAAATAAAGCTGTTTAATGAAGCTACTTTTAGCCATAATCAGTAATATAAAACGAGCTATTCCCATGGAATCTTAAGTCTCTGTCTCTGGTCATTTTTTAAGCAGAAATAACCTTTTAACTGCTTTCTTTTTGTTTCCTTAGCATGCAAGGAAGGTTATTTATGACTGTTTGTGACTTCGTAAATTGTAAATTCTAGGCCGTTCATAAGTGTAACAGCAAAGGGTACATAAAGCTTAGAAGGGAGGAGCTGAACATATGTATAAATTGTACTGAATATGGCCAGTGGGAGTAATCCGCGTCCCATGTATTTCTAGATTAGGAGGACTGGGATTTGGTTGCTTTACATGGGAACATGACCTTTTGTTAGCTGGGAGGAGGTTGACCTTCTGCTTCTTTGCTAGTTTACAAGTCTCAAAGCCAGAAAAAGAACCCCGGGTCTCTTTTAAGCAGGGAACACAAAGTATAAAAGTGAGAAAATGTTGAAAACTGGAGATTGCTGCTGGTTACTTTTCTTAGCTAAGATAGCTGCTACAGATTTAACAATAAATAAATAGATAAAATCTGAATCTCCCAGACCGTTTGCAAAATACTGTTTCTACTAAGAAAAAAAACCCTACTCTGCTTGCTTGCAGCTTCTTGTCCTCAGGGGTGCCTTAATGGAGCAGTCTGTACGGAGGCAGGGGAATGTGATTGTCAGATATTTCAGGCTCGAGGAAGCAGGTGCCAAATTGGTAAGTTTGGAGCCAAAAGAATTGAGTTTCAAGTTCAGCTGAGATGTAAGATGCAGGTTGTTAAAACTGTTTGGCTCACTGCATGCTTGTAGTTGGGCTGTCACTCAAGTAGTAGCAAAGAGGATTCAAATCGTGTATTTTAATGAAAGTTTTTAGAGCATCATCTGGTATGTCTATGTTTTAGATTTGGGCTCTAATGACACACAGATACCATGCCAGACTGAATACTATCTGGCATATAATCAGCTAACCAGATTTTCTTATTTAACTGCATAATCAAAAAGCCACTGCACTTTCCCAAAAGTGATTTATTGCAAATAAAATGATCAGCTGTTCTAAAGCTCTGCTTTCTGGAATCTGCTCTGTGTAGGGATCAGCAAGAATCATGGCCCAGCATCTGCTGTAAATCTAAAATATTTGCCTCTACTTATAATTAAAATGTCCCACTGCAACAAATTCAAAAATTAATTTTGATGTTACTTGATTAAAATTGTACCCTGAAGATTAAAAAAAAAAATTACTAACTTTATTTGAAGCTGAAGAAATAAGAATCTCTTGTCCCTTTGTATATTTCCTTTATAAGGTCTTATTTCTTTTAAAAGCTCTTACTTCTGTACATACCTGTGAAACCTGTCAATTTTTAACTAGCATTCTTGTTTGAAATTCTGTGTTTTCTCCAGTACCTAATAGTGGTAAGGACCGAGATGGGATTTGCAAATCATGGGGACAGTATCATTTTGAAACATTTGATGGCATCTACTACTACTTCCCTGGAAATTGCTCCTACATTTTTGCAAAAGATTGTAGTACTCCAGAACCCCAGTACACTGTTTGGGTAGGTATATAAACATGCATTCGAAATACAACATTTGGTATTCCTTTATTATAGGACTTGCATTTCATCGTTAGTAAAATAAGTAGGGAGAAAATAAATGGATTTAAATGTCGCATTATTTACCTGGATTTAAAAATGTGCTGCTGGAAAATGTCTAAGCCTATGTGCAGTAATTCAAAACACTGATGAAATGATAATTAATCAACAAAGTCAGTATAACAAAAATAGTATTTCTTACTCCCTCTATCCTAGAAAGGATCTCTGGCCTCTCCTTTCTGGGAAATCCTGTGTAGGAAAAAAAGGGTCCTAAAGCAGACCTTGGAAACACAATAAATTTTACTTGTCAGGCTGTAGAAGTTGAGTGGGTTCTGATAGTTTAGCCCCCGCGTGCATTAGCCCTCTGTTTGTCAGTGTCGACATGCTGCTTCAGCTGCCTGGTGGAAAACTGCTTCCCTTCTGGGAATTTGGGTTCTAATTTTGGATTTTTTCTGTGTTACGCTGAGAAGATTAACAGCTCAAAAGCCTTATTCTTGACCTATGGATGGAAGGCATTCTCTTTAGTAATTTCCACAAATTGCTGCATAACCTTTTTTTTTTTTTTTTTTTCCTGTAGGAAGATGCCCTTATTACCAGGATATTGGTTACTCTGGGGAGAGGACATTATCTAATTATGTTACTTTTTACATAGCGGCCACAATTGGGTGTTGACTGGGCTGGAAAAGAGGGATCAAGAGGGGTCCTAATTCCAGACATTGATGATCGTTGCTCACAAGGGCGAAAGGAGATTCCAATTCTGCTCTGAAGACTATTCTTCTTATTTATAAACAAACGATCTCCTTACTCCCCAAAATAGCACCTACTGAATGTTAATTTGATAGAAGTGCCATTTCTACTCACTCATTTTATGGACAGATACTGTGACATTTATCTTCCATCATTTTATTTTAATTCTTTGGGTTTAGTTATGTCCTTCTATGTTTTCAGAAAATGTTGTAGCAAAACCCAAGACCATACATAAATCTAGAATCAATATTTCAATGGATTTCACTGAGAGCAAAATCTATGGTTTCTGGGGACAAGGATGCTCCTTCACTGCCTTGCTGATGCTGTGCTGCAGGCTGGGAGAGGAAAAGACGTCTGATTTAAAGGAGGAATCTCATCTTAGCATACCTGTTCCGAGCCTTGATTACACTTATTTGTTTTTTTGAGAGAGAGATCTTTACCTCCATAAAATTGTAGATGTGCTGCTGTTAGTGAGATAGGAGTTTGCCAGCTTTCATTTCTGAAAGTATTGAATCTGAGATCTGTTCAACACATCTCCCTGGTAGCAGGTAGTCATGGAAGTCACGTACTGCCAGTCTCTGAGAGACTCATAGTTTTGGAAATCTGTCTTCTGCTTGTGTTAATTTGTTTATTAAAGCTTCTTGGATTCTGTGAATAATTATAAATGATAAATTGCATGAAATTATTAAGAACAAACATTTATTTTTACTCTGTATATATTTTTCCTTCCTAAGGTTCATAACAGTCCTCACTGTTATGGTTCAGTATATTCTTGTCTGAGGACAATCAGTTTATTTTTTTCAAACCAGGAAGAAATAATAATTTCAGGACATGAAGTAAGAAAGGGAGGACTTAGGTAAGTGTTCTAAAAGAGGTTTTTAACATGTTACTGCAGAAAATAGTATGGAGTTTGGGAAAGTTGTGCTTTTTACAGCTGGTGAAAATAATTTGATATATTTTTATGGATTCTTAGGTGTTCTGTATTGGTGCTAACAGAGTTTTGGTGGGAGCATGTGTAATGCTCATGATGACCTGAGCTGGGATGAGGTACACTTCCTGCATAAAACTTGCTAGAGCTATGAAGTTAAACATGCCTACTTAGAACAGATAAGGTCCACATTAGACAATTCTAGTAACTCCCTTGTGCATCCGGATACCATTTTGGACATGGCAGTCTTTATCTGTGCTTGATGTGCAGCTATAGTTGATGTTACTTCTTTCATAGTCCCATCTAGATTGATCTAATATCTTAAGTCCCCCCAGTGTCATGAACTGGGGCAAAAAAAAGTTCAGGGCACATCAACCCATTTTTGTTGCAAATGAAAAAGTGAGTACAAGGCTTTCATAAATATATGTCAATGGTTGACCAAATATAGAAAATTTCAAAGACTTTGGCTAAAGGAGGAGGATGGACAATACTGTGGTCAAGGATATTTTCTGTGTTGCAGGTTCTTACATTTGCAGAGACCTAACCCAACAAGTGCTCTGTTCCCAGAAGGGCTGCTAGTGTTCACAGCATCAGAAGCTCTGACCACAGTGTCACAGCACTAGTGAAGTCACATATTCCTCAATATGCCCATGCTGGAGACCTAAAATTAAGATACATATTTTTAGGCTAATGATTGGTACAACTGTTATATTTATACAGCAGAACAGTGTTCATTTTTCAGTCACTGATATATATACAAAAAAAAAAGATTAGGAAAAACATGACAAAGAACTGAATGAAAATGAATATACACCTAGGAAAAGGATTTTATGAGTCAGAAAGTGGGTTTTTCACGTGATATTTTTCTAGAAATGACCCCATCACATCTGTGATCTTTGAAGCAGGTTGTTTATTTTTCCAGATTAGCTTTGCCTCAGACTGTTGGAAATGTTTTCCTTGAGAGATTGGCTGACTACATTCTAGTGAAAACTACCTTTGGTTTTTCACTTGCTTGGGATGGAAGCTCTGGTATTTATATTAAGCTGACAGAAGATCATAAGGGGAAACCTTGTGGCCTCTGTGGAAATTTTAATGGCAATAAATTTGATGACCTGAGACTGCAAAATAGTAAGTAAATAATTTAGAAATACCTTTCCTTTCATATTCACATTAAATATATTACTGTAAGAAGAAATACTCTGTTTTGTATTCTATGCTAGAAGATAGAGTATCTGTTCTGTTCTTCAGCATTGTTAAAGATATTAGGGGAAAACATCTCAGTTCAAGAAAGTGTTTATGTGTGTGCTCAAGTGTTTTCTTGCTGGCTAAGCACTTGGGATATGATGGAAGTGCCTTCAAATGATAAATAAACAATCATATGTTTGTGGCTTTCCCTGTGGTTAAGGGGGGAGAAGAAGAGATAAGCAAAATATTAATATTAGGAAAAAGCATATTTTTGAGTCATTTTTTTCACAAGATCATCATAAAAATATTAAAGTATTAGTCAAAGCTGTTTCAAAGACAGTCCTTGTGTCTGTCTGTTTCTGACTTGTAGCCTAAGCTTCCTTCTGCCCAGGAGGACAAAGAGTTGCACAGTGTTATGATTTCATTGCAACGAAAAAAAGAGATGTATTGCTAAGAGTGCTTTTTTGCTTTTTCTTAAGTATACAATGCATCACGCTTGTCCTTATTTGTATATTTGATATGAATTTTTTACATTTAAGCCACCCTCAACATCTTGACATATCGTTTTCTCAGTCTTTTCATTGAAAAGTAGTTTATTACCTGAAGAATATTATCTGAAATTAGAAGAAAAAAGAAAAGTCTTTTTTTTTACATCCAAAAAGCCTGAATATATTCTGTAACTGAAGTCATGAAATAATGAATGCACTTAAAAACTACCAGAAATTCCTTTTGTGTTTGCATTGCCAGTATTTTTTATTTTCATGGCTATTCTTCAATGTTTTCATAAACTAGATGAATATACAGAAGACATAGCTGAATTTGCAAATAGCTGGATTGTGCAAACCCCATATGAAACAGCTTGTGTACCTACTGCCTCAGATTTTTCCAGTCCTTGTCCAGCTGATGCGGAATCCACTGAGGCAAGTTAATCATGCAATTTATTTATTTTTTTTAAGCTTAATTTCCTTATGACAATACAAGAATCAAGTACACATTGAGTCTTTGAGAAAGAGAAGATTCAGGTCAGAACTGTTGGTAAAGACCTTCAGATGTTCAGCTTAAAGTACAAAGACTCGGATAGGATGTGCCAAGTAGTAGAGTTCTTCACTCCTGTATTAGTCTTGAGTTCAGTTTCAAGTCCTGCTGCCTTACACCTCATTATTTTGGAAATATGAAAGTAACATGCTCAGCTCCTCAGCTTGACATCTAATGCAGTCAAGCCAGTCTAGGCAGAGAGGGCAAATTCTGGGAAGAATAAGAGAGGTAACAGCTCTGGGATTCTCAAGTTTTAATGAGGTATAAGACCCCAGATTAGCAAAAGAAAGCTATAAAGAATTATGCTTGTTCTGAATGTATTTTCTAACTGTTATTTACCTGATTCTTCTTAATGCACAGGACATATTCTTCAAGTGCCAAATATTTCTACAGTTTCCTTTTCTCAGCTGCCATGAAAGCATAGATCCATATTCTTATATTTCTAGCTGTATGAATGATCTTTGCAGGTAAGAAGGAAGTTTTTGTATATTTATTTTTGCTGCATGGAATGAATGCCCACTAGCTCTTTTGAGATAAGAACTAGGTGGCACTGAACATAGTTTGTAGGAAACAAATTCAAAATGAATGAGGCAGCAGTGGGGTTCACTCAATGTGTGATTTACCTGTGAAACCAAAGGATATAGAGCCAGCTTGCCAAAGGATATGTTGGTTCATATAAGTTTATATGGATTCAATAAGAGTCTAGACAAATTCATGGAACAGGAATCTGTTGAGAGTCACTAAAGACAAAAGAGAGGGTTATTAGTCACAGAAAACTACATCAGGAGGTCCTGAGTCAAAAATACCTGGAGACTGGCATGCTATTAGGGGCAAATATCAAAGATATTGAGGCAGGGGGCAGGAGCAGAGCACTTGTCTGGTGCAACTGGACTGTTTTTAGGACAAAAAAAAAAAACAGAGCAACCACTATGGTTCAAATTAGTAGTTTTTTTTTTAATGAAAATTCAGAGATATCAAAAGAAATGGGCCTCATTGGCCTTGGTGGGAGTTGCACCTCCAGTTGCTGGGCGTATATTCATCCTGCTATTTTTCCCTTAGCTCCAGGCTCTTGCTCAATTAATGCTGGTTATTCAAGTTAAACTGGTGCTCCAAGGGTAACTGAATAGATAACTGAACAATATATCACTTCTGTTTCTAGTGAAGGCTTTATAATTAATAAGAAATTGTCATAAATAACAGGCATTATCTTGGATGCTTTCTGAAAGTATCATCAATTGATTAAAAACATACAAAAAGGATCATAAGACTGAAAGGAAGAATCATTCAGTAGCATCCATTACGCTCATGACAGTATTTGTAGGCAAGTTTCCAAAGTATCTCTCTCAAACTGATGATGTGTACATTTATTTTTTCTCAGAGGAAAGTAGAGCTGAGTTGCCTCTGTTTGCTGGTATCTCCAGGAGCTTAGTGTACCTTTTCTTTAGCAAAAGAAGAATGTAAATCAAATCTCTGAATGTGACTTTGAATCACTAACATGATGGTCAGGATTCGATTTTTGTCGGCGTGAATGTGTATGCTGGTGTGAATTGTGTGAATGTTGAAAAACTTGAAGGAAGTTTCTGTATCTCAGAACCTCATTAATTTAGGCTTATTTTGTTTATAAAAGAGACCTCTCTTCTAGTGGCTTAGTGCCAGGTTAGGAAGTTTTTGTGGGGCCATAATGTACGCCAAGTATTCTTTCTCTTAAGACTTGTTTAATTGGATTAGAAAGGAGAGCTGGAGAGAATATGATCACTGTAAAAAGCAGTATACTGGTGTTCAGTGTGATAACAGATGTGTTGAAAGCAGAATACTAACACAATCTAATATATTCTTGAGACTATTAATTTTGGAAGCCTGATCTTGTATGCTGAAAGACAGGTAAACTTAGCTGTCCTGTCACAGCCATGCCTCTAATAGAAATGCGATGTTATGATTAGTTCATTTTGGCATCAAGTCCTTCACAGTGAATGATGGGAGTTGATAGACTTCCACAGTTGCAAAAAGCTGGTGGTAACTCATCAGATGAAACTCACCTTTGAAAAGTATTTCAGCTCACCTAAGTACTTATGAATATCTCTTTAATCTGGCCAAAGGACATTGTATAGCTTCCTTTGTAGCTACAGACTAAGGTTCAGAATAATTTTCCCCAGGTCATACTGGAAGTCCCTGAGCATGTCTGTAACATTCAGTGCAGTTTCTGGTGTTGAGCACCTCACTGCAAGGTCAGGAGTCCACCCACAGGTTCTTGGGGTTTCACAGGACTGTTAAGCCATTAGTTGCCCTTGTGACAAGATCACATTTCTCATCATAAGCAGTAGGTATCTTCTCTGTGATAAATTACTGCTTTTGTCCATTGTGGTAATATTAAAATAAAATAACTTTTTGTGATATCTAATTAAAAAGGGACCCTTCATGAAAATACTGTGAACCAGCTATATGGAATATGCTGCTGTGCTTTTATCAAGCATGCCAGCTTAAAATTAAGCAGTGTCAACTACATGCAAAGTATCCTGTGCATTGTCCTGTGGCAGAGATTAGTTGATGGGATTTGAGTGCAGTGATTATCCCTTGTTTTATCATTTCAGAGTGGATGATGATGAAACATATTGCAGAGCAGTAACAGAGTACGCTAGAGCGTGCTCGCACGCCGGCTCCCCTGTGCGCGACTGGAGGGATGACTTTCCTGCCTGTAGTAAGATCCATGTATTATTCAAGCATACTGGGTGACTCCAACTACCTGTTTTAAATAATTCCATGTTGACAACTACAGGAGTCAAACCTGACACAGATTAGGCAACTTCACTATTGCTTGTGAACAAAAAAGTCAATGGCTTCTTAGGGGGAGATTTTAATTGTGATGTGATCTCATCTAGATTCATGCAAAATTTGTGTCTCAGCAGCTTCCTTGAAACATTATATGTGCTGAGCATATTTGAAGACCAAGAAAAACATTTGTGGAGATTTGATGTTTCTCCTCTTCCCAGATGGCCTTTCAGGCTCTGCTGGCCCCATAACAGAACTGGAATAGTAAATCCTGGGCCTAAGTTTTGGTTGCTTCTGGTCATCACTCACATATCAATTGGAATTCCGCCTTGTGCACAAGACTTTGAGCTGGCTGAGTTATGAGCATGTGTTCCTATTCTACCTCCCATTTCTCAGGAACTTCTACCTATTCTACCTCCCATTTCTCCACTTCTAGTGGAGGGATGCTGTAAGAATTTGATAAAGAAAACTTAAATACTGATGTGAGATTTGCTGCAGATTATCAGTTACAACTCCTCCAAACACTTCATTCATTGCAACTGGTTTGAGTAATTGTCTGAACCAGAAATGTTGCACAACTGTTTATTTGTAGATATAGAATTTCTCCAATATGGCAAGAGAAACTGCACTAATATCCAATGTAATACGTACTTGTTCCAGCTGAAAAGTGTGAAGACAGCTTTGTGCACCGTGATTGTATCAGCTGTTGCCCACCAACCTGCACCTTTGAAAAAGACTGTCTTGGAAGCAATCTGCACTGCTTAGATGGCTGTTACTGTCCAGATGGTAAATACTGGCAATTTTACATGAAAAAAAAAAAGGTTCAAAGCTAATTTTCAGTATCATAATAAAGTTGCTTAAGTAGACTATGTTTAAAATTAAAAGCAAGAAAAAGATGGATATCATCATCTGATTTAGTTTTTGTTATTTTAACTGTAATTCTTCCTTTTATCATGTTATAAACATTTATCTAGAATACGAAATGTGGCTCAGAAGGAATCAGTTAACATCTGGAACCATCACAAATGCTGTCTATAATGCAGACATAGGTCTAATCTATTTTATTTGAGTTGTTCCTAAATGTGTTGAGGTTTTACTTAAAAATAATGTATCTAATACTTTGTACAGGAAAACTGTCTTCCTGAGACATGCACTCAATAGAAATTAGGAGCTGTGCTGTTCTGGAAGGACTAAAGACTATGTAATCTCAGCATCTTTCCATTTTCAAGTCTGCATAATTCTACCTATTTAAGGCAGAATTTGTGCATTAAGTAACTATTCTGAGTGAAAACCACTTTGAGACTGCTTGTCAAAACCATTCATCACCCCCCTGGACTCTCTCTGAGCACTAGATGATAGTCTGTGCTGGTCCCCAGTTAAAACTGGTGAGCACACCTTCTGGCAGATTTTAATGTTTGAGTCAGATGGGCGAACAGCAATGATCTGTAGTGCATTAACTTGTTCTTGTTCTCATTTATTAATTTCCTTCCCAATAGGTCTCATTATGGAAAATGGAACTTGTATCTCTGTGTCAAATTGTCCTTGTATTTATCATGGGACAGCCTTCCCTGTGGGCTCACAAATTGAACAAGAATGTAGCAATTGGTATGTGAAAACCTCACATCTATGTTCCCTCTCTTTGTGACTGCTGCCTATGTTTAGCTTAAGATCATAGTCATGCTGGAATTTTAAAGAACAGTTAGTATCTATGCTTACATTCTGGGTTCTCTTTGTGTGTGCATTAAAGTATAGGTACTATTTTAAGAAACAAGTGAATTTAAGACATGAATGAGCTCAAAAACCTTGGTCTTGTAAAAAATCAAAACACTGAATTTCTGTATTTTGTCATTTTTCTTTTTAGTGTTTGTATTGGTGGCATTTGGAACTGCACAGATCATGATTGCCCAGGTATCTGTATGTTCATGATTCTTATCTCTCAGAGCTCACTATGGTGTCAGATGCTAATTTAGGAATAAAGGTTAGGCAGAGGGACAACCAAAGTAGTAGCTGCCTAGCTGGAGTGAAGCTGTTAACTATCCGATCATCCTCATCTTCTGTTTTCCTGTTTGCTTCCCTAATTTGTAGTGCTGCATTCACCTGCTGCTTTCTGTTACCTAACAACTCTGTTCTTTGTGACACTGTATTTCTACCACTTGTGTGGAGGGCCAGGTTTAAGGAACTCCTCATGTCTAGGTGCAATTGTAATGCAAATAATAATAATAATATCATTTTTCTGATCAGAGTGCTGTATTTGTGAAACAGCAGTTAGTGTTTCAATAATAATTCTAACTTTTAAAGATTCCATGTCTGTGTAATGAGTCACACAAAAAAAGCTTAGGAACTAGTAAAGTAGTGAACTCCCTTGGCAGTTCTGTACCTCAAAAAACACTATACTGTGAAACCTGTGAAAGACAGAATATTTTTCACTTAAGGAGTCCCATCTCAGTGAGATGGTACAGGAGTTGGCACTGAGAATCCCTCCATATGGGTTTGTGGGTGTTGGGAGAAGGTAGTTCTGACTAGCTTGACCTCAGAGACTATATGCCCTTAAGAGAGGGAATGCCTTAGATGTGCTGCTGCAGAACATTCCCTAGTGAAGTTACAGCCAAAAGAATCCAGTTTACATGCTCTGGCAGTGCCCTGTGATGTGAACCGATGTACAGTAAGTGGGGACATGTAGGAAGGTTGCTTCAACTGCATGCTCCTGATCCAAACCAAAACACTAATATAGGGGCACCAGAGAACAGGGGGGACATATCTGCTTATCTAAATTTCAGTACAACCTACCTACTTAAACCTACCCTCTTATGGCACTGGTAACAGCAGTAGTACACAGGAGAGAGCACAAAGCAGCTTGTCCTCTTTTTCACACTTGGATATGCCAAAAGATGAGGAAAAGATTCTAGGAAAATTCAAAGTTAGTTGTACTAAAGTGAAAATTGCTGTTCTTTAAGTCTTTCATGTATGCTAGAAAAACGGTGACTCAAGGGCATCTCATTTAATCAGAACCAAAGGATGCTGCACATGTGCAGTGTGAGATGATATCCACTGGAAATAAGTATATATAACCTATTTCATTTCCAAATGCTGTAACTAGTTAAATTAAAACTAGACTGGGTTATATGCTTGGAAACAAGGGGACGTTTGTTATTTATCTGCTTTCCATCATTTATATAGTAATAATACAGCCTTACACAAATGAACATTCTTTTTAATTTTTTTTAATGATATATTACATTTACTGATTTTTTTTTTCTCTCTCAAGCTGAGTGCTCCATCACAGGTAACTCTCATTTCACGACATTTGATGGTCGTCATTTTACCTTTCTCGGCATTTGCCAGTACATTTTGGTAAAAGGCACTGGGAAAAACAAATTCACCATCACTTTACAGAAAGCACCTTGTGGACCAGTAAGTCTCACTTTTCTCGAACAGTTATGACAAACACGTGCATATATATTTCAGGAAATCTTATAGGTGCTGCTGTAACTTATACCCCGTAGCGGGATATGTTTAAAAATATCTTAAAAATATCTTAAGCTAAAACAGTTTTCCAGCTTTTCATAGGTATTTCACCTGATATTAGTAAATTATTTTAGTATAATTCTGGAAAAAAATATATTCCTTTGTCTGTAGTCACAGATCAGGACTGTTTCAAGGTGGAGGAGAAGCCCCTTCATGTGTGCAGTATTTTCTATTGCACTGCTGGGCTTGGGCCACACAGCTTGATGTGTCTGTGTTCAGACTCTTGCTGACCCATTGGCTAAGCCATCAAGGAGCAGAACCCAGGGAGCCATGCAGGTATTACCATCTGAACCCAGTATGAATATTTGGGATCTCAGTCCACTAATTATTGGACACTCATAACAGCTAAAATACATGCCCCTCATTTTTGCCTTCAAATGCAGTATGTTGTGATGTTCAGTTTTGGGTATTCAGTTTAATACTGATTTACCTAAATGACATCTCTGCTCTTTCCATTTTGTGCAACTGTTTTTTTCTTTTTCTTTTTTTTTTCTTTTATTTCAATGCTATTATTAATGTCTTTGCCTGTTTTTGATCTTAAAATTCATTTTCCCTTAGAACTTTGACCATGCCTGCATTGAGTCTATAACATTAGTTCTTGAAGATGATGCGAGCAAACAAGTAACTCTTGCAAGATATGGTCAAGTCCAAAATGGCCCTAATCAAGGTTTTAACCTCAATGGTAAGAAATGTTTGGAGAGGAGTTTTACCAGAGTTCACATTTCTTCTAATAATACCTATAGAAAAGGAGATTCTTGGAAGACAAACTCTGTACTGTACAACCGATACTGCCAAGTGTCTCATAGTGACCAGCAGAGGATTCTTACTCAATTCTTTATCTCTTTCTGAAGGGTAGAATGAAGTGTCCCTCTTCCTTTTCCAACCTCTGCCAATTAGCAGCTCAGTAAGATCTGGTATGGTGGTTGAAGCAATACCTTTTTTTCAATGAATTTGCCTACTTCTAATTTTGATTTTGGCATTGACAGCTTCTTATGGCAATGACTTTTATAGTTCAGTTGTATTTTAAGTTATGTTAAAAGTTCTGCCTGAGAATTTAATTCTTTGTATCAATCCTTAATTAATTTCCACAAGAAATATAGTGTATGACAAATATTTTGTTGTTACATTCTTGATAATTGGGTATTTCTATAAGAACTTTTGCCAGACAAGAAAATTTTTAAGCACATGGAAGCTTATTTGCCTCTTTGTATTTGTTTACGCAGCTGAGTACGTGTGTGTACACACCCACATCCATCCACTGATTTTTATATGTATATAAACACACACACACACACACACACATATTTTTATATATAAAATATGCCATATTCACTGACTGCAAAAGTCAACCTGTTTTAAACCTGCAGCTGCAAGTAGCCCAACCACCATGTGTAGCAAATGAATGCAGTGAATATGAAATTTTCATTTCCTGACATAACGGATTTGTTTGGAAGTTAAGCTGGGAATCTGAAAAGGGTCCACATATAACTTAAGGCAGGAACCATACTGGTGCCATGTCAATACTAGTTGGGTAGAACCTTCTAGCTGAAGATTGCAATGCACCTTATTGCAATGCACCTAACTAATCTTTCAACACTCCTGGGAGCTAGCAACAAGTCGTTTCTTGTCTTTTCATTGTCAAAGGATGCTGTTGCATTGCTTTCTTGTCAAAACAGTGGTTTTTGTGCAACTCATAGATAGAGAAAGGTGAGACATATTTGCTGGTGACAGTAAGTTGCAATTCTTCATTCGTTTTGCTAATGATAAGATTATGTAGTCTCATACAAATAGATGGAAAATGGACAAGGACCATGGAAATAGATGGAAAATGGACAATCTGTGAGGACAGATAAGGTTGTGTATAGTTTCTTATTTGATTTTGAGTTTTCAGAGCAAGCCAGTAGAACCTGGAAACTGGATTTCAATTACTTTGCTTTCGTTGTCTTTCTTAGGGGCTGTTGAAATTCAGAATATATCTTCTTTGTTTGTCCAACTAAAAACCAGCTTTGGTTTGAAGATACTTTTTGCTAAAGATGGAGAGAGGCTCTACATTCAAGTTGATGTCAGCTGGAAGAGAAGAACATTGGGACTATGTGGAACTTATAACGGAAATTTAAGAGATGATTTTCTGTATGTTACATAATGTACCTTTAGTTTGTGTTTAATAACAAGTGAAATATTCTGGTAAATATAATAAGCTGGTTAGTTCGTTTCATTAATGTACTCATACTTTATTAAATTAGCCAATTAAAAACACTTAAATACAATATTAGTCATTTTAAAATCCGAAACTCATAAATTTAATGTTCAAAGTCATTTTTACTTTTTAATTAGAAAATTAGCATATTATTGACATAAGTTAGTGGACCATGATATTGCTTTAATGCATTTTTTCTCCTTGATGCTGCTCTGTTATCATCAGAGCAACTGCCTAAGCACTGATTAAAAGCATTGATAATAATGCTAATAGCATTCTCACCTGATTAACATTTGCTTGTAGGGCTTGTAAGGGCTTTCCTTATTCTTTAGGTTCAATTCCTCAAAAGTTCCTCAAGATGTTATGTCACAGATTTTTTTAGCAATAATAATTTTTTTTCAGATGTTCTATGAGGAAGAGAACAAAATGCAAATAATCCCTCTTTAGGAGACCAAAAATATCAGTTCAAATTTATGACATTTCACCAAATGTATATGCTGTAATGGCCAAATCCTCCTCTCAATAACGCTTTCTCCAGCTGATTTCAATGTAATTGTCTTAAGTGTAAATGATGGCAGACTTTGAGTGTAAAGATATTTCTTCATGAGTAAGACAGCAGATGTATCTGAGGATTTCTGATGTATTTGTATCCTAACTTGTGTAGTCTGTAAATTCAGTGGGACACATGCAATCTCAATCTCTTCCTTTTCAGTTCTCCAGCAGGGATGATAGAAGGTACCCCCCAACTTCATGCCAGTGCATGGAAAGTTTCCTCAGCTTGTTCTGTGCCTATCAACATTCCTGTGGTTGACCCCTGTAATGTTAATCAGCAAAATGGTATGTTTTTACATGGGATTTTGGAAATAGATTTATCTTACTATCATGGTAGAATTTTGTTTTCTATGTGAATAAGTTTGAATGTTAAATGTTGTTCGTACATGAAAACTAAAAACAATTCTGTCATTTAAATTCTATTTTAGCACACATTTTCTTTTCTTTTTCCTTTTTTTTTCTTTAACAAGTACTGTCCTTGGTAAATAAAAGTTAGTTGACCATTTAATGTTGGATATGCAGCCACTAGCCTTAAATCCTACTGTCTAATAGCACAAACACACTCCATTCTCCTGTCAATTGTTCCAAATAAGAGGAATAGCATGGATTCTGTGTGTGCTTGTTGATTGACAAAGAAGCAACAGGAGATAGTGTCTTGCCTAGCCGGAGGTCAGATCAAAAGTCTTGTCTCTGGCTTCTCCATACAAGTATAAGATGTTCTATTTAAAAGTTTCTTCATTTTCTGTTAATGTTGTCTCTCACACAAACCTATACAAACAATCTGAGATCCCAAAATTTGTTCAAATACCTGAGTAAAGATTTAATTTCAGCTGGTAAAAGTGCTTATGATTCAGGTTGAAATTCCCTGACATGATGTCTTTCTTTCCATGCTGCTGTTCTTTTCTTCCCTTCATCTGAATTAATTAAAAAAAAAGTTGTGAAATTTTGATATGATTTAGTTTAGTGTTCTTAGTGTTGCAGAGGACTAACAATGTGAGATTTTATCCTGTTTAGAGCCTGTGGGGCTGAGCTGAGTCTGTTAACCTGTAAGAATCTAGGATTTTATACTTTCCAGGTATACTTTATACCTTCAAAATTGACTAATTTTCTAAAGCAACTCATCTCTGTCAACCCTTCTCTCAGGGGTCTTCTCCTGCCTCATGGCTATAGCTGGATTACAGCATGATGATGGCCACAGTGCTTCATGTCTGACTTTCAGTTCTGTGTTTCCTCAGTGAAGGTGGAATTTGCCACAGGTGTAAACTGCTTAGAGCAGGAGATTGAACTGGATGACCTTCCGAGGTCCCTTCTAATCTGAATTTTTCTTAAGCTTTCTAACTATCATGAGAAAAAGCATCCCCTGGGTCTTGCCCCAGGCTATCACCCATACCAGTAGCAAAAGGTTTTTTTTCAGATCTCTGATGATCTGAATCTGATAAAACTGGAAAAGTAATCTTTGTTTGTTTACTTGCTTATTTTGCCAGATTATGTTCTCAGTCCCTGAGTGTGTGGGTATGAAGAAAAAGGAGGAAGGGTAGGGACTCTATTTTAGCAGCAAGGTTGGCTTAAACATGCTCTGGACTCTGGCAGTCCTGAGATACCAGTGTGCTGGAGTGCTCAAAGGAGGGTAGCAGGAGGTTATGGCAGGCTTAGTACTTGCATGTCCCTGAGCTGCAGTTTGTAATGCTTGCTAAGGCCACATGCCAAGAAGTATATGGCCATTGCTGATTTCAAAGCTGAACGAAACATCAAGTAAGTAAAAAAAAAAAAAAAAAAAAATCAAACTTTGGAAGTCTCCTCTAGCTAAATCTTTGGAAACAAGTTTTATTGCTATTCATGTGTTTTCTGTGTCACCAGAGGAAAATGCAACTCTTTTATATAGCTATTTTTACCTTAAGTGGAGTTTGTTGCTGAGGGAATTACTTACAATATCAGTGTTAAACTGTAAAACATTGCAAAAAGACTTTGTATAGAAATTGGCTGAGTGCCTTTGGTTTTAATATTCCATGCTGTTCATTTGATTAATTGTTCTATGAACAAGGCTCCTGCTAAAACAATGTCACCTTCTCTCAGTTGGGTATGCATCTCACTGTGATATCATCAATCAAGAACTTTTTGCTCCCTGCCATGCCTACATCAGTCCAGGATTATACTACCAGCTGTGCCGTTTTGATGCATGCAAATGTGGAAGCAGCTGTTTGTGCAATGCTCTTGCACACTATGCTTATGTCTGTGGCAAGCATGGAATTGCTATTGACTTCAGATCTCATATTTCTTACTGTGGTGAGTAGCATTTGCAGAAATGTGAAAAAAATCTCAAAATAATAATTCACCACAAAATACTGAAAATAATTGGTATTTTATGCTGCAAACTAAAATTGTGCCATGGGCTCATGAAATAGTCAGGAGAGAATCCTAATAGCCTTTGATGCTGGGCATCTACCTCAAGGGCTCTGAGTTACCTCACACAGGATATCTGTCTCTTTCCAACGACTGCAAGGAGAACTTAAATTTCTGTTTATAAAATATATATATACACATACATACGTGATGTCCATGTAAATATACTCTTGCACACACAGGTAGAATCTAATTTAGACACTCATTACTTTTCCAGGGAACTTTCTAATCTTAACCCATACTTAATCTAAATATTTCTAATTTAAGAAATCAGTAAAACACGCTTTTCTAAAGTATTTTAGCTGAGCCGCGAGCAGAAGAGTGCATTTTGCTTGGCTGTTTTGCATTCTTGTGGTATACTTGGCTTGTTTTTTATTTTTCACTTTTTAAGAATATGTTGTTCTCCCTTCTCTCTTGCTTCCCCAGCTGTGATGTGTCACAACGGTATGCTCTACCACCAGTGCTCTTCCTTTTGTAAACACTCCTGTGCTTCACTTTCTATGGCAAATAGCTGTGGTGATGACTGTGCTGAAGGATGTAATTGTCCTGATGGGAAATACTTTGAAGAGTCGGTCAACTTTTGTTTATCAATGTAAGTCATGTTATACGTGTGTAAGTGCATTTGTCTCTTTCCAGTAAGTTTTGGAAAACTTTTTTCTTTTTTTCCGAAGATGTAGACTGCCAAAAAATGGGATAGAAATGCATGCTTCCAATATTTTTGTACTAATCAATAATGTGGCTTCATCTACTATTTTGTGTTAGAGCCATCTACAGCAATTCAGAGATGTTTCACACTGCTTTAGAGAAGGGCAATGAAACTTTTTTGACTCATGGGAAAGCATTTTTATATGGAAAAGACTGTCCTAGAAACTTAGGAAAAAGTGAGAATGAACATAATAGTAACCCAGAAAGCCACAGACAGAAGGGAGACAGGGACTTGGGGTGTCTGTTTTCTCTATGGCACAGTGCAAAAACATTCAGTTTAAAGGGTAGGAAAATATAAATGAAGCGAAACAGTTTTTTATACTGAGTACCTAAATTTTACAGCATACCACCATGAGTAGCTATGGAGTTTAGATACTGAATTAAAAACTGGAATGAATATTTATATAAATTTCAAGATTATTCAGATTTACTGCTGCTCATTCTGACAAATATTTTGGTAAAATCAATAAAGTTCATACAGCAGGGATGAAGCCATTTTCAAACAATTAAATTATGAGGAAAGCTGGTATTCCCATATTATTGAATGAGGTTAAGAGAATTGTGATGCTTCTGCACCATCTGGCTATTGCCTAGTTCAGTGTTTCTTGAATAAGTAGACTTTGCTGTGAACACTCCTCTGTTTCACACTTTTGAAACTACTTGGACCAGGAGTTACATGTTGCAGTACTACTCCGTTAATTGGAGAAAAAAAAAAAAAACACTTTTCTGAAGTTTGTAATACACAGAAACAGCACATAAATAGTATAGAGATATGAGGAAAATCCTAGCTTTGTTGAAGATAGTGGGCATTTGACATTGCTTTCAGTGAAGCCAGATTGTCATCCTTTAATTTTGCCTTTAATTACATGTGCATTATAAATATAAATAAAAGGATTTATTTAGTGAATTACAAAGATTGTTTGTCATAATATTTGATAAATGAGTTGACCTTAAATCCCATTTCATTTTGCTTTTGTAACCACATGCATAAGTATTCTTTTAACAGATCTGCCTGTCGTTGTCATTACAAGGGCAAAGCTCTCCAGCCTGGAGAAATCCTCCTCACGTCAACAGGTTCCTGGTAGGTTTGAATGCAAAAGAGTTTTAACTTCTTTATTTCCCAGTTTGAGTGCTACTGACATATTTCCATATGGAATGAAGATCTATTGTATCTAGACCTCTGTTGTTGTTGCGCGCTTAGTAACAGATAATCTATAAATTGGATTACATGCATGCTTTTTTGACCAAAAGCTTCATAAAACATAACCATCACTGCAGAGGGCAGCTTTGTATGATGATAAATGCAAAAATTTGTAAGCTATGGACTAAAGACTATCTTTGAATACATGCACAGAGGCTGCAGTCCTGGTCTTAAGATTCGCAGGCATAATGATAGCAATGTGAGGCTGGTTTCAGAAGAATAAACAGTGTGATTCTATTTTGGAAAGCCTTTCAAACAAGGCCTTGTGGAGAGCTATATTTGTCTTTTTGTATCATTTATTTGTGATGGAATCCTGACCTAAAACAAGTGGGGGAATCTCCCCAGTCTCCTTGTCCAACGTGTTCATTTTACAAAGAATGCTCTTAACCTGCTAATTTAAAAATATGTCAAAGTTGGTTCTTCCTGATGTCTCATATATTATGGCTGTTATAACTGATATTGAAGAGGTGAGAATAGATTCTTCAGTTTTCTGGCATGCGTGTGCATACACCCAACTCACTTTAAGGGAGAGGGAAAAAAAAAAAAGAATGAGGCTTACTCTCCACTGTATTTTTTGACTGTATATTTAATAAAAAAAAGACTCCAACTATGTACCGTAACCTCTCTGTAAGAGACAACTTGCGGATAGTACCTTTCCATATTCTCCAAGGGTGGAAAGGTTTTGCGTTACACTGTCAGTATCCTGAGCCACCTGGGGCTCCATGCCCATGGAGGCTAAAGTACCTGGTTTCCTTTTTTCATTTCAGTGATTTTTAAGCAACTGAATAAGCACCTTAATATCTCTGTGACTTTAGGTCCATCATTAGGTGTCCTTGCTTGAGCAGGGGGGTTGGACAAGATGATCTCTAGAGGTCCCTTCCAACCTCAACTATTCTGTGATTCTATGACTACAGATCAGCATTTAGAAGTCCGAATAAAATGCTGATCAGGTCATATGCTTGGGGATTTTAAGCATCATCTCGTCTTGATTTCAGTTGTTTAAATTGGGTTAAGTACTGCTGTGCCTTCTAGTGTGGTGGTTGCAAACATTTTTTTTTTTCCTGGAATAAAGATGAGTTTGCTTTTCTTTTGCCAGCCAGTGTTTGAATGGAACAGTGAAGTGTATTGAAGTCACTACGGAAAATACAGGTAGGTTGTATTCTTGTCTCATATTACAGTTTCACAAATTTTTTTTTTTAAATTCTTTAAAAATTTAAAGGAAGATATAGGTCAATATGTTCTAATGGGAATACTTAAAATTATGCTTGGAATCCCTCTTTATGCACATTCAGGATCTTGATTTCTAGGAAATTAAATTTTAGCAGATTTTTAATGGTTTTAGAATGGATTTTAGTGCACTGAATATTACAGCACTTCTAAAAATCCTATCTACCTGAGGCATAATTATTTGATTTTTAAAATGGGCTGTGGATCTGACCCAAGAGACTTGTGTTAAATATTTTTGTTTGCTATACATTAAAACAAATATTAATTATATTACTCATGTAATACGAATGAATCTATAGTCTGTTTTTTTATTATCTTCTTTTGTATACTGTGATATATACTAATTATACATTATCTAACTAACTATATATAGCTATATATTACCTAATGATACTGTAACATATGCTAAAAATAAATAGATGAACTAAAACAAATTGCAGAAACTTCAGCATTCATCTCATTTCACCTGCATTTCCCATTTCAAGTTCACGTATGCCCTGAAGGAAAAATCTACTATGACTGCAGATCTCCTGTGCCTGGACTACCAGCAGCTGGCGCAAACTGTGGGGTCTCCTGTGCAAACCTTGCCATGAACTTCTCCTGCGTCCCCTCACCACCTTGTGCAAGCGGCTGTATTTGCCCACCAGGGTAAGCCTTTGTCAGAATACTCCAGCACCAGGTACACATATACTTTTCACAGGACACCTACGTTCCTGCTTGCTGCCCAAGCTAACTGTCTTTCCTAGGTGATACGGCGCTCTGATGTGGGGCAGGGAGGAAGGAGGTGCGGGATGGATCCCGCCCTCCTCTTCTTCGTTTTTTTTCTCTTCCCTCTTCTAAATTTTGCTGAACTTTCATTTTCTCAGCTCACATGTTTGGATTTGGTTTCCAGAAACAGTCTGCTGAGCAGGGGTCAAACCAAAGTACAAATCAGAAAGCTAAAACTAGAAGGCTAAAAATATTTGTTGCGCAGTTTCTATGAGCATCTACCACCACCACTCTGTTCGTGTTTTTTTTTTCCTGAAATCTCTTGTATACAGTCTCTTTCAAAGTCATTTTCAAATGTGAAGACTCAGATGAGGTGTGTAATTTTTTCCAATTCTATTTCAGGTATAGTGCTGCCAAATTTTTAATCAACACTTGATTTTGTTTCTTTGAATGTGCAAGTCAATGGTCCCTGGCAGTATTTCGGTTGTCTATAGATCAGAATCTAATAAGACTGATAGAACTTCAATAATTTCAATAACAGAGTCATCTGTTTCAATAAAACATGACTACGTGCTGGTGAAGGATAGAAGTCAGGCATAACTATTTTATAATGCCCTTGCCTGATATATTGTAATCCTTTATACTCTCTGCTTCACCCAAGGAATTAGTTTCCAAGAATGCTGGTAGGTAGAAGTAAATAGAAGTAAACAATTATTATTAATGCAAATATGTGTGAATCTGTGCAAGTCATAAAGTAAAAATTGATAATTACTTGCTGATAGGTCTTAACGATATTTTCAATAACTGAAACTACCAGCATTATAATGATAATTCTTTTGAGATTTTGAAATAATTAAAATATAGGTTAAAAGAAAAGTAGCTCCCTATTCCTGGTGAATAGGATATGCCATTTAAAACTGAATGTATCACTTGCTGCTTTTCTGAATCAGAAAATATAAAGACACATAAAAGCTAAACCCCTTGTTTCTGTTGAATAATGGAATAAAATTTCATGAAACATAAGTTATTTGGATAAATAGGAAAATCAGCATTTTTTAAATTTAATGGAAAGGTAAAGGTGTAATTACTGCCATCAATCAAAGAACGAACAACCAGAGATACAGTGAAAGACATCCTCGCACTGAGATGGAGGTACAATAGCATAGTTGAATCACAGAAATACGAAGAGTAGGATGGTAAGTGACCTCATAAAACGATCTAACGATTATTTTATTTTGTTTTCCTTTAAACAGTATCAACAATTATTTATGTTATTCTTGTCAGGTACAAAACTAACTTCCATTGATGGAGACTCTAAAGTACCTCCCCAAGGTACTTGGTGGGTAGACCTCCCCAAGACATCTAGTGCTTTCCTATTTTCAATTGTTTTTCTGAGCATTTAACTTGGCTCTTTCACTTAAAGCAACATAATCTTTAATGAAACATTAGTTGTGAAGGAAGAAAACTCTCTGCCTTGTCAATTGTCAGAATGACAACTGCAGTAATTGTCCACCTACAAAGCAATACTTGGAGTGTCTGTAATGCTTTTGTAAAGTAAATGTTGCTAAACTCCCTGAGAAATGAGGAGACAGCCAAAAGTGATCAGCAAGACCTCCAAGTCCCTTATTCATGCCCTAATTGGACTTTTTGCAGCTTTTTACATTAAATGGCACCCCGTTCATCTAATCTCATTAGCTATTTCTGCTTCCCCAGCGTAGACAGCTCGCTTTCACCACTGCGTTTCTTCTGTCCTGCTACCCCACCAGAGCTGCCAAAATCCTGCTCTCTGTCCTCTGCTCAAAACAGGGTGATGGCTGCTCTGTGTGAAGAGTGGGCCATTGCTCCTGTTGCTTCCCTGGTGTGGGAGGAGGATGGAGCAGCAGGGAGGAAGGAGCAGCCCGTAGCAGCATCGCTCACACACGGATGCAGCGGGCTCAGGCAGGAGAAGCGCCTGGGCTTCCATGCCCTCATGGAAGGAGCTGAGCCCCACACAGACGTCTCCACCTCATGGGAAGGGAGCTGCAGCGGTGAAGCCTTGTTAAGGCTCCAGCTGTGCAAGGAGGAGGTCGTTTGTTCTGCCGCAGCTTTTGCTGCTGAAATTATCGGCCTGGCTGCCTGCACTGAGGACCAGTTGTCCTTGTGTCCCTGCTGGGTTTAGACAAGGCTCCACTCGATAAACTATGTTGTTCTACTTGTGAATTTGTTTTCATTTTAAAAATAATCCTTTTGTTTTCAAGGATGGCAGAGCACAGAGGGAAATGTTATATTCCGGACAGTTGCCCATGCACATGGAAAGACAGGGAATTTCTGTCAGGAGAAGTGATAGCTACACCTTGTTACACTTGGTGAGTGACATGCATTTTATGTATTTCCAAATTGTCAGTAACCTGCTGCAAAGGAAAACTGATACAGAAAATGTATGCAGTACAGTGAAAATCAAAAATCTATATGTTTGTTTGTAGTCAGTCACAGGAAATATCTTTTATTACACCCAGTTACAGACTTGGTTTACTAGACCAAGTAAAGTAAACTTTTGGGTAAGTAACTGCTTCTTTGGGTCTGAAAAAGAAGCAGAAGAAGCTAAAAATCAGTTCAGAAAAACTGTTTGATTAGATACGTATTAGCTAACCTCTGAAAAAAAAAAGACAGTCGGTATTTCAGAGAATGGAATATATTTCATTATATTCAATGGAAAAAGAACAAAGGAGGAGAAAAAAAATAACTATATGACAATGGTAAATGGTCTGCTTCTTTGGGAACTAGACTGTTTGCAGTGTGAGATCACTCAGCATGAGCAGGGGCAGTGGAAAACCTGCCTTATGTCAAGACAGTGGAGGAATTGGTCATAAAAGAAAAATGGAAATAAGAAAGCAATATAAATGGAAAATGAGATTTCACCCAGCGCCTTTCCTGAGGAACCTTACCTGATTCATATTGGCAGAAAACATATTTTCACCCATTATATTTTGCTTCCCCAAAATCTATCTTTAGTTAGATATATATTTTAGTTGTTCAGACAAACAAACAAAATTTGATATGTCAGTTTTTATTCAGCTGAAAACATCATTGGCAACTTGATTGAGTTTAATACACTCATGCATGGGCAGCAGAGGCTCTCAGTACTTCTGAGTGCTCCTAGCTTCATACAAATACTTTTAAATCACTGAACAGGTAAATGGCAGGTAAAATAATCCCTCAAAGCATGAGTATTTCTTAAGATCAATTTGTACTTGTTGGATATCTTGGTAGCAGCTGGACATCTGCACTGATTATGTGCTGCTTGCATCTCAGAAAATGTATCAAAATGTCATATGAGAAATATGATAATGATGTTTTATGAATGTGCATGTTGCAGCACAATGCTTTAGTTATATGAGATACAGTGATGGATATATTTGCATCTGCCATAAAAATTGTAAGATTTTATGTTAATTTCTTACACATTCTTATGTATTCGTGTACTCATGGCCTAATGCTCAAAACTATTCTCTCACTATTTCAGAATTCAGTAACTTCAGAAATTACTTAATTTTCAGAATTAATAGAATTTTCAAAAACCCCATAATTTCAAAAGCAATCCACAAAGTAGCCCTGTTTCAAGGTCTGAGAAAATACTTTCCTTCCTGAATTTCTGTATGCTTTGAATAAGAAGCACAAGACCTTTTTCCTTCAAAATACAAAAGCAAATGGCCTTGCTATGAGAAGTTACTGGCTGTTACCTTTCCTTCCAGTGTTTGCCGGAGAGGGGTATTCAATTGCACCAGCTATCCTTGTCCTGCTGTATGCACTATTTATGGAGATCGACATTATTATACATTTGATGGACTGGAGTATGATTATGTCAGTGACTGCCAAGCTTATTTGCTAAAGGTAGGAGAATTGTTCCAATGTTTTCAAGTATCCAAGTGAAAGTTTATGTGAGAAGCCAGTTTCCAAGTATTTTGAACAACAGGAGATCATATATAGAAAAAGACATTACGAAAATAGGTGCAAAAGAGTCTGAAAAGAAAAATGGCATTTTTTGCTCATTTATTTCAAAACTGTTGGGTGGGATGGGGTCCATACGTTACTGTGTGGTCTATGGAGAAATGGAGAACAGTATTCTCTGTATTGACTCTGCTTTTATCACAATGTGAGAAGACAGCACAGAACAGCACAGAAAATGTTCTGAAGCTAGGTATAATCCATAGATTTATTTAATAATTAATTATAAGCTGCTCCTGGCAGAGGATTAATGAAGACCTCTGGGGCCACTTGGAATCTTTCTTGACTGTGATCTGCATCAAATCTAGAGTGTATGTATATAATAATATCAAACACAATGATTTCATAATTCAACAATGAAATCCTTCATTGAGATTGTCTGGCAGCTACATGCAAGTGTTTCTCATAGCACACATTTACAGTCATTGCTAGCCTTTTTTGTTTAAAATACCACTACTGACATTTAGAAATATATTCTCCTATTACTAACAATGCTATTATTACCATTGTTACTATTATTAAGGCTGTAAATCTGTTCTCTGAGTTACATTAATGCTTTTAGAATATTATTTTTCTATCAACTGTAAATCCCTAACTTTAAGGAAAAGCATGGTTTCTCAGCAAGGACTGCTGGAAATAGTTGCATTAATTTACATGTAAAGTATTCATAACTGTGAAATAAAATAGAATGAGAAAGTAACACTTCAGTGATCTTTGTTCTGGATATTTCCAAAAAAAAAAAAAGACTGCCTCTTCCAAATGTTGCAAGAAGATATTCCCAGGAAACTAATTCCTCACAGCAAATTCCTGGCCCATATCATATTGAATCAAAAAAGAGCCCTTACCCTAAAAGGTATATTAATCTTTTTATGAATTTTCCTCCTTTAAAATACAAAAAAACCCCACAAACTTCACCTTATTTGTGAAATATCCTGCCTGTAATCAAGGTGAAAAAAGTAGGTTCTCATTTCTTAATTTTTACGTCATCCAAACAGAGACGTCTTAAAGACAAATCGTTGCAACTTTTCAAACTTTAGCGTGATGCCGGAATGTTTTTCTTTTACAATGAAGTGTCACCTACCGCTGTACTTCATAGGAAAGCACCTATTTGGAAACAAACCATGGGGATCATTTGGAGTTCAAGAATGAATTTGGCAGCCACATAATCAAGGCTCATGGCACGTTGCCAATAGTCCTTTCATCAGGTGAACATGATGACACAAGTGATGAAAATGATGCCTATGTAGATTTGCAATACTAGAATAAGTCTTGTCATGGCTTCAACAGGTCATAACAACAGGATGGCTGCAACAGTAGCCCTACTTGGCTTTCCAGTTTTTTTTTTTCCTTCTCCTAAATCTGTCTGTTGTGAGAAAATATAGTCTAATTTGTTTGTGATTTTTCAAAAAAAGTATATAGAAAACGATAACGAACTAGACAGAAGGACTGCTATCACAGATTTGGCCCTACATAATTATGTCTGGGACAGGTGATGTATCCATAGATTTGATATTTGGTATAAAATGTTTGGCAAAACACTTGGGGGTGGGAAGGAAACTCAAAGGCTGGGTTCATATGGCAGCTGCCCAAAAGCTTTGAAAGAACTAAGATACAAAAATAATGAACTGTTATGTGTAATCCTGTATTCAAGAGTGGGATCAAAAATATTTTAAAAGGATTCTCTGGCTGAATTTAGCAGAAACAGATGAATGAGCCTGATTTCATTATGAAGGAAATTAATAGAAATTCTAATAAAGGCAAATGACATATGATAGTGGGGAGAATTGAACTTTTTTTTTTTTTTGTAGAAGAAAGTCATGCATGATAAAACTGCTGAGTTAAGAGATCATCTGAGTAACGCATTAAATATACTGATCATCCATATTTATATATATTTTATACCTTTTGGAGGCAGATTTTATTTTTTGTACTTTTAAACTAGTCTGTCATAGAATGAGAGTAAAGACTCTTTCACGGCAGATTTAAATGTTAAAAAATGAAGCATAGGAATAAATGGCCTTTTTTTGTAGTGCAGAGATCTGCAGTGACACTGCAAAGCAATCCGTGCTGAGAACTTTGTTCAGCACCTTCAGAAATTAGTTTGAAAATGAGATGTAGGGATTGAAGGGACAGTATGTGGATGGTACAGAATCAGTCTGAAGAGCTGGGGCAAAAGCATCTAAATGCTCAGAAGATCTTGTGATTAAAAAATGATAAAATAGAAGATGAAATTCAACAGTGAAAAAATGCAAATCAGTGGACCCTAATTAAAACTAGTTATTTAAAAGTGGTTGATGAATTTGTCAACTAACCTTTTTAATTAAAATGATTACAATTGCTTTCTTACTCCCCCTTTCCTGCATATCTTCCATCTTCCACGATGTTATGTTCTTTCCCTAGCAAAATGGTGTTACTTTTCAAGCAAACTTTTACTGCATTTCCTTGTATTCTAAGTCTTTCTTCCATTTTTGTGTCACTGAAATTCTGCATTTATAGTAGGATTGCTGGCTTTCTGTAACCTATCTTAGCCTTTTTTTAGCTTTGTGGTGGTTTCCAGTCCTGCAGTTCAGTACACTCTTGGATAAGGCTTGCTGAGGGTGTTGCGCTTTGGAGGCAATTAGGGCTGTTCTGAGAAAAAAGATTATGTTTTCTCTTACCTGGGACACGTTCTATTTCCAAGGAAGTGTTTAGAGAGGTAGTATACCCACCGGAATGTCCTTGGATGAGAGTTGTGTTGCAATGATTATCAGTAAGGCCCCAAAGCCAGGAAAAGGAGGGACTCTCCTCCATCTGGAAAGATCCATTTTCCTAGTCAGGAGAACTAAGGTTCTGGGTTTCAAGTATTCTTGTTTTGTGAATTAGCCCACACTTTGGAGTACATAGTAAAAATATTTTCAGTTCTTTTTATGTGACTTTATGGTTCTGACGATTTTAAAGTCACAATTTTCATCTGCTGCTTCAACAATAAAGGAAGGCTCTTTTAAAGCCATGTTATCACCATGCTTAGTATGTTGGTGGCTTATGAAATCCTCAGCCAGATACTTGATCAAATAATTGAACTGTTATACCAGTTACAAGTTGGATATAACTCTTGTAGGTCAAGTGACACACAAGGACTCCCTGTTAAGGTTGAGATTTGTTTAGCAAAACATGAATGATCTGGAAAACTGGTATCAAAACACAAATGATCTGGAAAATCAATAGCAGCGCTTCCCAAATTGTGGGAATGTTATCTTATTGATAACAGTCAGCTGGGCGATAGAGCAAGTGTTTTTTTTTTCCTTCGTGTTCCTTCTTTTGTAGCTTTATGCAAGTTCAAAGCTCTTAGTTCACGCTCTTAATGCTTTATGCAGAGCTTCACTGATGCACTGGTAATCTTCTATCCATTTACTTGGTAATATACTTACTTTGACTGTTAATTTTTTTAAATGATGCCTGGGCATAAGCTGCAGCAACCACAGACTAAGCAGTACTTTTTCAATTATTTATTCCCACATATGAACAGACAGAAACAGCCTTTACGCCATTGCCCCCTTTTAGCTATCTGTAAACTGTTGTACAAAATTTTTCAAAATTAGTTGTGCCAGGAAGTTAGTCTGTAGATCCACAAAGTTGGTAAATCTCTACAATGAAGTCGTATTTTGCACAATTTCTTTCATAACCTCTTGATAAAATTGGTGTTAGTCACTGTATGGAGGGGTACAGTTGAAGGCTCATGGTTAAGAAACATTTCAAGCTATCTGTTCATAGCTAAAAAATGAATTTCTTTTAATAAGCTGTAAAATTTTAATGAGAAAATAAACAGTGCTGGATTTGAAATCCTACGAGTTACAAATGGAGATCTGAGGAAGAAAGGTGTAACATAAGGCTCCAAGCAGAATGCCCTTATTTTTTAATTAACATGCCTCATCCTTAGAGCTACATTCCTGCAAGTAGTTTCACAAATAATTGATATGCCAAAATATATCCACCTCAAACACTTGTCAACTAATTTATAGCAACAGTAACTTTGCAGAAGTAATGATATGTTTTTTGACAGTTTGTGTGCATGTTCCAAAAAGAAAAAAAGCTTCCTTTTTTCAGTGAAAGCATTATTTGCTGTGAGTAGTTTACCTTGCTGTAGTTGCAAGGAAAACCAACAGTTACTTTTCATCAGTTTCATTATTTCAGAGGAACCTTCCTAGATACCCCCATTTTTTTCCTTTGGCCTGTGGAAGTTCTGTAAGGGTCAACAGCCAGTTCTCTGGGGGAGACATCCCTTTCCATTCCAGACTTCAGCTGGGCAGCCCTGTGCTCAGATAATGTTGTGCCTGTTTTTCCATTTGTTCTATGCTTTCTGTGAGGAGTAGATTTGATTACAGTTGGCAGTGGATTTATGCTCTGGTTCCATTTTCTCCAGATCAATGACCTCAGACTCAATTACCTCTACATGCCTTTCTGTCTCCACTACCAGATTCTCCAGACCATTAAATTATGCAGTGAATGAATCACTTTCATCCCCCAACAAAGGAAAGATTTCTTTCGGTTTGTGCAGATTAGCATGGAGGGCTTCCAGGGATGGCTGGGGGAGAAGTTGCTTGACAGGAGACTGGCAACTTTGAAGAGGTGTGTGTGGTGTGATTCTGAAACTGGATCCTCTTTCTGAGGACCTGGCCATTTGGTGACCACACAGCTTGAGGAAAGTAACCTTTTAACCTCAGTTTTCTGCTTTTGGGCTACTGTTCAGCACCTTACAGTCCTTTGGCCATGCTCGCTCACGTACTGGCTACCTGAATTCGATAGCTTCTCATGGGGAAATGTTTGTGGATTGTTGATGTCCATATTCACTTGACATAGTAGTAAAAGACAAGCAAAATCCAGCAACCTGGGCTGCGTTTCAGGTAGCTCTATGGTGTGTTGCCAGCGCTGAAAAGGGAGCCTTTGGCCATGTTTGAAGGTGAGGGGTGCTCAAGCTAGTTACTTGTAGAAGTTGCTTAGCAGTTTGTGATCCCTGACTGGGTCTTGTGCGTGGACTGTGAGAAGTGCGAATTGCATTTGCTGTGGTCTAGGTCAAGACATTAGTATCTTTGTTCCTGAAGACATGGAAACTGAACTTTAGCCTGTACCAGTGTAAATGAGCACATGTAGCTTTCATTATGTTAAAAATGGTAAGCTTGGCACAAGTTTCAGTTTTATACCTCCTGTCATCACTTGCTGAAGCTCCAAAGAGGCAAATTTATTACCTCTATGTCCTGTCTTCTCCTCTTCCCCCCCCCCACTTATGTTGTGCTTTATCTTTATGAACCAACGTAAAATATACATTAATTGTACACTTATAGTAATAAAACAATAGTGACGGGTTTCATATTGCTATTTAGTTATCTAAAATTACCAGCTGTGCTGGTGATCTCTATATCAGAAGAGCTTGTGCTGGCATTAGTATCACTTGAAAAATGATATTTGAATGTTCCCCAATTCCTAATCTAAGGAATATCTCATTTTTAATTAGAAAAGGATGGCAGAAATGTAACCTGTGCAGAAGCCAAATCTGATGCACAAACAGGCAAAGTTAAATAAATGAAACAAGAAGCAATCTCTTTTAAGCAATGTTCTCTTCAACCTTTTAAAGTAATTTTCTTAAAATGTAAAAAATAAAACCCAAATCTATTCAGCTTTGTTTTATCCCAGCAAATTAAAAAAAAAAAAAGCAGTGCTGAATTAAAGAAGGTTTCAAAGTATCAAGTAAAAAAGATTTCTTGTCGTGTAATTTTCAGTATTAGTATTTTCAGCATTGGGTTATAAAGACTCCTATTTGGGTTTTAAAAATATTTTTGATAAAATCCTGAACAGCCAACAACTCTAACCTGTCAAAAATCTACTCCAAAAATCTGTCTATAGTAAAATCTGATTTAAGGTTTTATCCCTGTTCTTCCTGTAACTTGTGTGCATACACACAGAGAGCCATACTGGATCTTTCTCTACTGTTGTCAAGCTTTTAGTCTGCCTGAGGTATATAATTTTGGGAAGACCCTTTTAAAGAAATAAGGGAGAGTTACCATGAGTGCATTAGCAGACATCTGGAAGTAGTTTGAGGGTGAGTCAGTAGCTGGAATAATCTTCCTTCTTTTGAATTTGCTTCAGTGATTGCACTTGAAGATGTTGCTCTCCTCCAAGTTTACTCAAGAGTACTTCAGTATTAGAAATGTGTCTTATCTTTGTAGGTCTACTGCAAGTTTCCTTGCCTTATTTTGGGTCAAAAAAATCACTTCATCTGCCACACTGTAGAGCATAGTAAAGAAAAGTGTGTGTTTGTGTGAGCATGAAGTACGTTTAGCTTTTAGACTCTTATTTCCTAAACATATATTTTAAAATACTTGCATTGCATCAGTAGAAGAGTAAGAAAGATTGCCCTTCCTTTCTCTGTTCCTTCTGCCCAGTTCTCTCTGGTAAGACGATCACCTGCTATCTTTTAATACTGCTGTATTCCAGCTCTCGTTTGGATTTCTTCCTAAACAGAGATGTGTATCAGTGCCATCTGCTGACTCTGAACAACACTGCGCACAGCTCCAGTGTCTGAGTAGCTTTGGGGAAGGCTTTTGAGAGCGCAAACTTGTACAGCATGCAAAAGTAGGGATTACAATAAAGCTGTGCAGAATGTGTGTGTATGATTTCAAAATGGTACAGGAGAAAAAATGAGACTGGCAAAAAGGAGAGCCTTCCAGAGATCCTTTGTGGTGCACATTGTGAATGATGTTTGAATAATTGATATATTTACACTGATTACCTAGAAATCAACCCCTCTATAAAATGACACAAAAAACTAACAGGGCAAGATCATGTTAGGTGCCAAGTACTTTGTCCACTCTCCAAAAACACGCTATTTAACGCTTAGATGCTCACTAAATCTGGGCTTCAAAGCTTGACTGCTGCAAATAATAGATTTGCAAAGCCACAGATTCAAATCTTAAAGTTCCTTCAGAGGGAACTTGGAGCGAAATTTAAAAAAAAAGCCAAGCTAATTCTGAAATTCCATAAAATTTCCTGAAAACTAATGGTATCACCTCTCTGAAAATACATAGGAAGCATAAGTATCTTCTACTTTTTAAATCACTGGTTTGTGTGTGCGGGTGTGTGCAGTGGAGCTTTTTGTGTGTGCCTGAACAGCTCGGAAGAATCAAGTAAATAAAAGGAAAAACAGACTAATGCATCTTTAGTTCCCAGTATGTCCCTAGGTTCCACTGTGACCACCCTAGTTTACAAAGTATTAGATTTGAGAGAATGAAAGACAAAAAGAGGAGAAGTCAGGACACTAATAAAGGAAAAGAGTAAGTCTTTATGCTGACCGAGAAGGGAGATTTTAATGAAATACTAAAAGACATGAAAGTACAGCTGCCTTTCAAATGTCTTCTCCCAGGCTGCATCTTTACCATATAATAACCATGTGATATTGGTTGATAGTGATAGAAAATTTCTAGCAGGTTATAGAAAGTTGCAAAAAAAATTGCAAAATAAATAAAAAGGAAATAAGTCCTTTGCTTTTTTAAGATAGGAAGAACTATGGAAAAAAAGTGCAGCAAAGTCTAGAAAAAGAATGTTCTGAGAAGTAGGACTGACAATGAGTTTTTGACTGACTGCCCAGCTCTGTGACTGTCTTCCCTGTTGCTTGGCAACTCCATGTTATCACAAAGAAACTGATATTAAGTTGGAACAAGCTGGATATGGTAATTTACGTGGGAAGATACTCTTGCAGTGGGAAAACCATTTTATTTCTAGCTTCTGTCAGCGTAAGTAGGTTTCACATGACAAACTGTAGTACATCCCCTGTCGGGTGCATTTTACCTAAAAAGGTAAAGAGCAGCTCTGCCTTGGAAGCAGACTGTGCAGAAGAAAAAAAGAAAAAAAAGGAAAGGAAAGAAAAAAAAAGGGACCAAAAAAACACCTAATGTTATTCATTAGACTTACTACTAAGTGTAGACCTAATACAAAGTAATGAGATAGAACTTAATCATTATTTTTATACTATGAAAGTACCCAAGAGCTTTAGACTTTTGCCTAAGACCTCACTGTCCTACAAAAGCCTGAAGTGGGGATCTAAATCGTCCCTCTTCTTCTTCTGTATTAGCAATAGTTCTGTGCTAAGTTTCAATTGCATGTTGTTTCCTTCCTGCTGGAAGCAGAAGCTGTAAACCTAACAGTTACAGCCTAATTTGAAGACCATCATAGCATGAATCAACTTTGAATTTGGCTGGTACTGTATGGGTGGGAAAAGACTGAATTTTTACTCAAAAGAGAATACCAAGGAGGTGAAATATACCAAATTTTATCTGGAAAGCTTTGATGCATGCATGACATGTATAATGGTGTTTTATATTTGGGGTTAGTTCTCAGATTTAATTGGAAAACATGAAAGTTCACAGGAGACTCAGGTTTTAATGCAAATTCTTGTTTTTAAATTTTTGATTTACTCACAGTTCTTCTGATCCCCTAAGGATCAGGTCTCTCTGTGTTTCCACCAAGCAGTGTTTTTAGTAATTTAGCACCAACCGCAGTTCTACAAGAAGGGAAGTACTTCACACGTCTTCAGGAGTCCCTGTTCTGGCTTTGGTCAGCAAAACTCTCCCTGTCTCCAGGCTTCTCTTTACTGCAGAGTTAACTTTAAATATTACTCAACTTTTGCCCTTGGCTCAAATCCCAACCATACACAAAAACTTCTGCCTGTTGGTCTGTTGATGCTGTTAAGCTGAAGTGATTGGCCTGGGCTGTCAGAAGGCATCGGCAGCAGTTTGAATTAGCACGGCTAATATAGCTACATGACACTGCTCCAAGAACTTGTCTTTATTGCCAAAAAAGGTGTAGTTTTACCATGGAATAATTGGTCTGAATTAGCTAGCCTTTCTTTCTTTCTTTCTTTCTTTTTTTCTTTCTTTCTTTCTTTCTTTCTTTTTTTTTTCTTTCAAAAGGGACACCTTAGTTTCTTTTCTTTCATCGAAGACATTACTTTTCTGTTCAGAGTCACCCCTTTTGCGGAGGCAATGAAAACAGCCCTCTTTTCAGCCAACCATATATGTTTTTTGTATTAGTTAGTCCCATATACTCCAATAATTTACTGGACTGACTCCAGCAGCAAGCCTGGCTTAATTAACATACTGCATTTCCCAAAAAGGTAATGACCAATTCTGTTGAGTGCAATTTAAACAACTTTATAGCAGATGGAGCTTCCACTTCCCTTTAGGCTGAGTCCCACTGCTATATAGTGAAGAGCACTTCTACATCCACTTATCGTTAGTTGCTAGTCCTAATTTTACCAACCTTTAATCTTTGTCTTTCAGGCTATCATGCCACCCATCTGTTTCTGAAGTCCTGGTACTAGGGCAAAACAAAATTTTCAGGCAGTTTTTCATGCATTACATTCATCACATTTTCTCATGCTTGCTTTGGAATGTTTTCTATGCCAAGTAGTAGCATCTTCTGCCTCGTGGGCCCTGCTGGACTGGGGGCACCAAAGCTGTAGCACCTCCTGTACCTCCTCCTGTAGTGTGGCAACAAAAATACCTCTACATCTTGCATCATCTGGGATTGGGCATTTTCTTTAGACTATTCCTTAAATAGTTCAGTCACTTCAACTTTAATTTAAAAAGGAAAAGATACTTCTTGCTGCAACCATGTTTTCTGTATAAAATGCATGTGCAGAAAAATCCTCCACACTGGTGAGGAGAAATTGTTGATACATTTTTTCATTTTTGAGATCGATGAGCACAGAATAAATATGGGTGTGAATACTGGACAGGCAGGGAGTAACCAGAAGCCTGTGCCCTGCACCTTCCAGGTGATGGAGGGAGGGAGCACAGCCCCAGGGAAGGATGCTGGGGACGCTGGAGGTGCACACCAAGGCACGAGTTTTTCCTCCTGTGGCTGAGTGTCATTCTCCAAGAGCACTGTTGTGAGATGAGAAGGGTCTTCAAGTTGTTGTGAGCAGTTCTCACCTTGCTCACCGTGCCCATTAACATCTTGCACTGGTTCTTCCAGTTTCTGCCCTCGGGTTACCCTATTTGTCCCACGCTTCCCTTTGCCGCCCATGCCCCTAAATCCTGTAGCTCCTGCGCCAGTGTCCAGGGGGTAGGGCTCCTTGCAGCTGGCTGAACATACTTTTCTAGAGATGAGTGTGTTGCATGCACAGCCATATAGTTCAATTTTCCTCTCTTGTAGAGGTTACAATACATGCTTTTGCTCACTTATAAAGTCAGTAATTAGCAACAGTCTGCGTGAACTATACAACTAGACTGAGCAAGTGGGTTATACAGTGAAAATATACAAGTGAAAGCAGATGGTTCTTGGATTTCCTCTCCCTGGAAAACCTTAAAGGTAGTTACATTTTCAGAGACTCTTCGAAAGAAGGTAGGAGTAAGAAGTAAATGTTAGACATCATTTTGTTTCCAGCACTAGCCTCATGTATGACTGGATGACTCGGGTGGGACACAGAGCTTGTCACTACTGAAATCTTTATTTCCTATCTGTCACAGCCTTGTAATGACTGTAGGACACTGTTGCTCAAAAATGACACTGACTTCAAAGGCAGCCTTGTTGGTTTATATTAATGTTATGAAGTTGCATCTCCCAAGTGTTTCAGCTTATGATTTCTTGTTGGCTCGTTGAATTGCAAGGGTTGCTAGAGAAATCAATCCAAATACAGATTTTAAACAGGGTAGAAATAATGAGAGTAATTACATTTTACTTTTATTTGTGGTAGAGTGATTTTAACTCTAAAAATACAGCTGCTCTCCTTCTTTCCAGTACCAGTCCTGATAAGGGGAATTACAGGTTGCAGATGCATTTGCTTCAGGATATGAAAGAAAGCCTGATGCTGCAGGCAAAGGGACACATATGCTAAGCCAAAGTGCAGATGTGATTATATGTGCTGAGGATGCAAAAATAATATACAGGTTGGAGAGCCAACAGACATAGGATTGTGAAGACACAGAATAAATCTGAATTTTGGAGGCTAGAAACAGTGTGGATGAGTAGATTAACCTGAAAGTGCTGTATACATGTCATGCTGTGGCACACCTTGAGGTGTATATGGAACACCGGCAAGTTGAAAGACAAAAGAGGAGACAATAGTTCTAAATGTTAGAAAATATCACAAAAAAATCCTACCCCAAAAATTTTAATCTGACTTGATTTCCTTGAATTTTGGTGGATATAGCCGTACAGAAATTATTCTACCTACTACTTGCAGATGGTAGATTTCTTTACTTTAAAAATAAAGTAACAGCTTCATCTTGAGAATCTAGGTTTTAAAAAAAAAGATTCTTTTTATAGAATGTCTTTATTTTTGACAACTGTGCAGTAACTATTGAATTCCATGTATAAGCACATTTTAAAAGCATAAACCAGACTTCTATTTTAGAGATAGGCAGATCCTCCAAATGTGACATTCTCAGAAGAAGGAAAAATAATGATAGTTAACAATGATTGTTTAATTCCAACGTTTGAATTGGCGGAGAGCTCACCTTTGAATTCAAAAATGTAGTTCCTTGTTTGGCAGCTTTTTTTAACTTTTAAATTCAAATATGTGAAAACCTTAAGTTTTTCATCCTTTTGTGATGTTGAGGCTGGAACATATCTGCAAGAGTACAACACAATTGTACTTGTAAATAGAACCATTTCTTTTTCATATTGCAGAGCACAGATAACTCAAATATATCTATAATTGCTCGGAACAAGAAGTGCTTTGACAACAATATTGTTTGCTCCAAGAGTGTTTTCATCACTGTCGGAGACACTGAGATTTATTTTAGCGAACCTTCTGAAAAGCAGGTTAGTTGCTTTCTTTCCTATTTGGAATGCTCTTTAAGATAAGTGTTTCAAAGTTGCAATTCTAAGGAGAATATTTTTGGAAAACATTTCAGCTTGAGTTAGCACAGTACGAGTACTTAGGCCTAGATAAAACTACAACTCCCAGGAAAAAAATCTTTTTTTTTTTCTTTTTTTTTTTTTTTCAAATTCTACAAAGAAGCCTGATCAAAAGTCTCAAGGAGTCAAAGCATATTGACATTTATTTGTTTCTCTCCATCTCTCCACTTGGTTTCGAAAGGGAAGGCAAAGTGCAATCAAAACAAACTTTAAATGATCCAAAAGACAAAAAACAAAACAGCATCGCTTGTAAAACTTTTGATTCAGTTGTATGCTAAAGATAAAGTGCAAAATATCTTAACATTACTAACGGATTGCATACTGTGGTTGTAGAATTGCTGTATTAGATAAATATCTGTAATAAATATCCCTTTCTGTCAGAAGATCTTAAGGGGACAGGAAAGCAAATCCAACTATCAACTTTGGAAGGCTGGATATTATACCGTGATACACTTTCCAGAAGAGGATATTACGATTCTGTGGGATAAGAAGACAACAATACATGTTAAAGTTGGACCTCGATGGAAGGTGAGCCAGAATAAAAAGCCAAGATTTCGTCTAGTTCTCAGTGTTACCAAGATACTCTCCTATGGAATAAGTGCAATAATCTTTGTTTCATAACTGACATTCCTAGCAATATAGTTGTTTTATCATGCTGTTCACCTGTATGCACCCAAGTAAGAGAAGAACACACTGAGGATGTGATTTCATGGCTGGACCCCTGAAGAGAAAGAGTGGCCCCTACGTGCTTGTTAACCCTCCTCTGAGCACTACAACTTTGTTAGATATTCGTGATATGACTCTAACTCAAAGAAAATTCAGGAGGAGCAAGAAGTGCGTGTCTGTGTAAATTAGTTTCCCTTATCCACATATTTACTATGAATCCATGAATCCAGCATGGATTCATAATTGCTAGGACCAGCAAAATTAAGAAGAAGGAAATCAACAGCTGGCAATATGAAAAAGGGCACATGCGTAGCATAATCTCTTATTGGATTTGGCTGATTGTGGAACTGCACCCTGAAATGTAGTAGAGGCTACTGAGATGAATTGATAGCGATATATTTTGGGTTTAAGGTAAGAAAACAAGATACAGAAAACAATCTAGACAATAACTGACTTCTAAAACACAGAACTGTATTGTGAGAGGTTTAGGACCATGCAAGGACTAATATGGAGCTGCTTCTTCCAGTTGCTTGTCTCTAACCTCTCCCTCCATCATCTGTCTTCACAACTCTGCAACTCAATCTTTGAGTCCTGGTAGAATACTCTTATGTGCATATTTGATAGCATCTCTGTTGTGTCTCAACCATGAATGTACATATTGAGAAAGGGCTCCTTCTGGTGAAGAAAATCATTCTAGACAGCAGAATGTCAACTTTTTTGAAGCATGCGTCAAAGCTGCAATATAACAATCACCTTTTCTGTGTGTGTGCATGCATGCATGCATGTATGTATATTTTTCATTAGCAGCACATGCCCCAATATAAGAATGTTGCAGGTGGCTCTCTGATAACTGCTGTGATGAAAGCTCTTGCTATTGTAATCTAAACTTAAAGGGAATGGGTCTCAGTGACAAGAACTAGTCAGGCTTCACAGAGATAATTCACTTGAACTTTTCACTTTTGTATTAGATACATCACTAAGCTTTTAGAAAAAAAAAGAAAAAAACAGTTATTTGCAATATGGCACTATAAGAACAGTAGGATATCAGATATTTTCAAAGTATGAGTCAGAGTTGCACTTACCTGTTTTGTTTATGAATGTTTTGCGTAACATTTATAGCACATGAAGATTATTGACCACCAGTTTATGTTAACAATCATTCTTTGGTTTTAGGGTAAACTGGCAGGTTTGTGTGGAAATTTTGACAAATACACTTCAAATGATTTGACTACATCAAACAACATGGAGGTGAGAAATGCACAGGTGTTTGGAGACAGCTGGGTGTTAGGACAGGTAAGTCTCATGTATAATTAAAAAAATCATAATAAGTGTTATTCATAAATGAACATTTTTTTAGCACATAAAGAACAGGAATTTTCTAAATTGAGTGCCAGTCAGTATGTAGTAGGTCATTTGAATTTTCTTGTCTGTACATATCAGATGTAATAACTGCAAACATATAGCTGAATTTAAATGAAACCAACCCCTTTCCCATTTTCAGGGAAGAATTTATTTTTTCCGTGTACAAAATAATCATTATTTGTCTCTAGATTCAATTTTTCTCCAAATTTAGATATATTGTTTCTGGTATTTTTGATTATGTCCAATTAAAAAAAAAAGTAATTTCTCCTCTGGTATTTAAGGCATCTGGATATTGATAATGAAAACAAATTGAATCTGATTTCTGGAAGAAATGTCTTCCTCAAATCTCAGAACTTACCTGATTTCAAATGAATGCAATTCTCCATAGTGCAAGTCTAAAAATCTTCAATGTATGGGAGATAAATTGAGACAGGGAAGTAATAAAGCTAAGATTCATTATCAATCAATTTTATATTCAGTTGTATTATGTAGCATATTAAAAAAAAAAGACAAAACAGCAAGTGACAGAGGGGGTCATGAGACAGAAAAAGCTTCCAACACCGATGGGCACATCAGTGCAGAAACTGGATTTCTGAGTAGGAGAGAGGAGGCTGTAGAGAGCGAGTGACCACAACTATGTTTGGTAACACAGGAGTATGGGTATTTTATTAATTTCTGCTGGCAAAAGGTGAAACTCCTGATAAATCAGTACTTGTAGAATACTCCCTCAGGAAGATATCTGGAAACTTTGCCTTTAATCCATTCTCTCCCTGATTCAGGATAGGAAATTGAACCAAAACGTCATGCAAGAATATGATATTTACTGTGATTTGGGAGAATGTTTTGAGTTCCTGGATTATCTCCCTTAACATATCTTTTTGGATAAATTTTACTCCACATGAAATGTTTAAATTCTGTGAGCAATCAAGAGAAATATGTAGTGTGGTGGTTATGCCACTCATCTGGAAGGTGGCACAGAAAATATAGATACTTTGTATGAATTGTAATAATATCACCCAAGAGACCAAGAGTGATATATTCCTGAATGCTCTGTAGTCTGGTGGTTGTGATTCCTTCCTGCAAAGTCTAGGCGTAGATTCAAAGGAAGGAAGGGACTGTGCTCTCCCACCTCCTGGGTGAGTACCTGAACTGTTTTCTGCTGAGCAAGTGGAAGCTTGCGTTAGTGGTATTTTATGAAGGGTGCCCAAGTCTTACTCTACAATTTGTTTCCTTTTTAGAAGAAATATTTGAAGAAGCAAATATGACAGGGATGTTGCCTTCCTTCATGAAAATAAGAAACATTTCAGTATAGGTTTCAATCCGCTAATACATTTCTTGAGTTTATCTGTTCAGTATCTGATGTAAAAAAAATGGCATCGTGTTTGCACAGTTTGAATCCTAATATTAACTCCCAGGATTTTATGACCTCTGATTAAGCAGCCCAAACTTGCACTTGCATTTTGTAGACATATATTTTTATAAAATATCACATAATCCTCTGATCTCTGTGGCTTCCAGAGCAATCCTGAGAGTATTCTGGCTGCAGTAGGCAAGCCACACTCAGCCAGGTTTGCTGTATATATACTTTAAAGGAATATGTGCTAGCTTAAAGGAATATGTGGACTAACTACACTACTGAAAAACGTGCTCGTGTGGGCACTGTTAGGTATGGGATGTTTCCATGGTTTCTCCTCTGGACATAGCAGCACGTTCCCCAGGGGTGCTGTCAGAGCCCCCATAGAGGAACGTACTGTAGATGAAGGGCTGTCCTCGAGCAGAGGCTGCACCGGGACACGCTGCCTCCTGATCCATCATTGCTGCCTTCTGGGCTTCTCCTCTAGGCTGAGGCTGTGGTGTGGGATGAACTTGCCTTTTGCAATCTGAGTGTCATTTTATTATACGTTTTTGTTCACTTGTTTTTCTTCTTGAAAACAGACTTCAAGAGAGGGAGTTGCATCTCAGCCATTTCTGAGTTATCACTGTAATCTTGGACTCTGTTTTTTATGAGTGAGTTCGTTCCTACTGCTGCTGCTTTATTTGAACTCACAGGGCTGAAGTCGTCTCTAGTGTGACTCCATTTAAAGTCAGTGCAAAACCACCAGGGACGGATTTGGCCATATGTTTGTTTGTGATGTTACACTTGGTTGCTCTGGTAATGATTAGGATATGTCACAAAGAAAACATTTTGTCTGCATGCGCTGAGCAGACAGCAGGAACACTTGAATACTTAAGAACAAAACACACTGATTCTTTTTCTTGTTTTGCAAATGTTTTTAATTAAAACAACAAATCAGGCAAAGAGGGTGCAGATAAAGAAGACAGCGTCTAAACATAATTGTTTTCTGAATACATGTATTGAATTCTGTTGTATGCATAGTGTACCTGAGTCCAGTGTCAACCGCTTTAAAATGTTTGTGGGGTTTTCATTTGTTTTTTTTAAGTGCAAGAGCCCAAATGAAACACTAAGACCGTGTGAGGTGCATCAGAGCAAGTTCCCTTATGCCAAAAAGGAATGTTCAATTTTATACAGTGATGTTTTTGCACCTTGTCGCAATGTGGTAAGTTTATTAAACATCCAAGATTTGTTGTCATGTAGGAGAATGTTAAAGATCCAGTGATTAATTTCTTCTTGCTGTTCCCTCAGTGGGAATATGAAGGAGGATACCAAGGGCAGCCCTGCGAGTATCTCTGTGTGGGTGGGCTATGTTTGTGCAGAGCTCCTTGTTCCCTTCAAGACTGCAGGCCAAACACTATAGTGATAACTGGGAGCCATGAGTTACTGGAGTGGATAACCAAGGTTCTGTTCTCTTTAGGTTTCTTTTATTTGTACCTTCTATTTACACAGGTTATTAAATTTTTGTGGCTTTTGTACGTATTGTGAAATTCTAAACTAAACATTTGTATGAAATGCCTACAGCTTATCTCATGTGGCTTTATTTTGTTAACTATTCTGCTCAATATAGAAAGACATATGAGAGAGTGTGATTTGGATGTAAGAGCTATCAGTATTTTTAATTGGCTGGCAGCTTATCATTTCTGTTTATCAAAAAAACTCTGAGGCACGGTGTCCTTGTTTCCCCTATAATCCGCTGAGCTTGGACCTGAATTACAGGAATGTTTTTAAGATCAATCTATACAAGATGGGGATGATACTAGCTTGTGTACTAATCTTTTCTTCCATTTTTGGGTACCCTTTATCAAAGCAAGACATTTTGCTTATTTCTGACTTTACCCTCCCAAAGGAATTTAGTTATCAACAGTGCTTTTTTTTTTTTTTTTTAACACTTTTGCAAGCAAGAACTGCTGTGACTCTTCACTCAATCCTTTTCTTTCTGATTGTGAATATGAAGGAGATCATTAGATGTCCCCGCGGAACCTCCTGACTTTCAGGACTGAAGTTTGATATCAATATGGTTAGGAATTTGCCTGGAGAGGAGGGTGTAGTAGTTTAACCCAGGAGATTTATTAATGTCAACTTTAGTTAGTATGTTAAGAATTTTTTGAGTGTGTGCCTGAGAACATAATGATGAGTGTATTTTCAAAGTGGAAAGCAATAAATAAAAACTTTTGAGAGTTTTTAAAGAGCCATATTATACCAATGTATGAAGAAAGATTTATTTCTCTTGAACTTTCATTTCCCTTATCTTGCCTCTTTTATGATTAAAATTTTTGAACATTATGCCAAGGATTTAGCATAATTGTTAAGAAATTCATGTCAGGTGCAAAACATGATGTTCAGTTAGCAAGCAGGTGCATATCCATCTTGTCTGGAACAGTCTGCAAAGCAAATACTTCCAGGTGTTTTTACAACCTATTCAGCAGTATGTAAAAATGTGGCCCTTACGAATGCAGCATGAAGTGAGCTGATCTCAAGGAGATCCATTTCGCTACTGGCTGCATAGGCAAGAAAGCAGATGTCAGGGGAAAAAGTCCAAGCAGAGATGGGCAATTGGGCACGGGAAGACCAAGAGCCTGGCTCGTGGTAGGCACTTGGAGCAGCACTCTTGAGGTCTGACTTGCTCTGCAGATGGCTGCGATGCCACTGAGCAAGCTCCTGTGCCCACCCCAGTCCTAGCTCCACCTTAATAAGAATGAAGAAAGGAAAAGTAAGCAAGCAAAATGGCATCTCTCCCTACTTCAAGCACAAAACACAGAAAAAAACCATTTTGTTATCCCTACCAGCTTCCAGCAGCTGCCAGCTGAGGAGCTTTCTTGGTGCTTGTGAGATGCTGCTTTGCGAGTGCCACGTTAGTTCATAGGTCCGATGTGCCACTCGAGTCTTCTAAAGCGAAACTAAATTAGAATCAAAATTGATTTAAAATTGAAGAATAACAGTGTTAAAACAGTACCCTTTTTCAGTAAGAACATGCTTTTGAAATTATTGATCGACATTACAGAAAATATGTTTAAAAATAAAAAGTTTCTGTTTCCTACCATTTTTGATTTTTGATAGGACTTAAAAATTAGAAGGTGGATTTCTGAGCTGCTATGGAGAAAAGAGTATTAAAATCTTAAAAAAATGCGAGATGTCACCAGACATGACCAAAATAACCATTACAAATATATCCATATTTGAAGTAAAATAAAATACTTGCCCCACTGCAGCTCTGTTTTATTGTTATTCATGCAAAACTAACAGGATGACTCTAGGTGGCAGTAATTGCTTCATAAAAACAGAATTACCATCTTCAGTAAACTTCAGAACCAATAAATAGCAATTTTGTTGGCGGTCATATTTATTAACACCCGATTAAAATGTTGTAATATAAGTATATAAAAAACTGATCACTACAAGTGTACCTTTCATAAGGAATATATACGAGCCTTAGAAAATGTGGTATATTTGTGCTATGTTTTTTCAGTCTATCCTCCTAAGGGGTAGCACTCCTGCTGAAAGTCCTACAATTTGTGCATGTCATGCAGTTGATTCATCTGGCTTCTCCTGTTTTTTCCCCAGATTGATGTCACTTCCTTTGTCAAAAACTGTCATACAGATACGTGTAACTGCAATCTTGGAGGGGACTGCGAGTGTTTGTGTACCAGTATTGCAGCTTACGCTCACAAGTGCTGCCAGCAAGGGGCTGCCATTCACTGGCGGTCTCCTACGCTCTGTGGTATGTACCTGCTCTGAGCTCCTCCAGAGAAAGGGGTAGCTTTGGTCTTTTGCTGTCCCATGTTACAAATGCCTTAAAATGAGACAGGAGCAGCTGGATAACATATGTATTGTTCACATTTTCAAGTTGTGGTCTTATTGGTCTTATACACCTCAATTTACCTTCTTACTAGCTGTGAAAAGACTAGCTGTGTTTGGGGTATGTTAGCATGGAGGTTGTTTAAAATGCAAATGAGTAGAAGATTTGAGGAAATTTCAGAATGCTACGTGGGATTTCAGGCAGGTCTAGTGCATTTCACTTTTAATTCATAATGACATCAGTCCTCAGCTATAGAATAACTAGTGCTTCAGGTCTGCTGTCCTGGCACACCTAACTAAATACAGCTATATATCACTGAATAAAAGCCTAAGGAGAAAGTCACTAATTCAAATACATTAAGAAGATATATTATTTTATCACAGAATCACAGAATGGTTGAGGTTGGAAGGGGCCTCTACAGATCATCTAGTCCAACCCCCCTGCTCCAGCAGGGACACAGGGTGGCATCCAGGCGGGTTTGGGAGATCTCCAGAGAAGGAGACTCCACAACCTCTCTGGGCAGCCTGTTCCAGGGCTCTGGCACCCTCACAGGAAAGAAGTTCTTCCTCATATGGAGGTGGAACTTCCTGTGTTTTAATTTATACCCATTAACCCTTGTCCTGTCACTGGAATGGTATTATATTATGTTATGTTATGTTATATTATATATATTTTTTAGCTTTTTGGGATCTCAATATACTGGCACACATGAATTTTACTGCTACTTTTTAATCATAATATGCATATTTTCTATTTCTTTTAGCTTATGACTGTGAATATTACAATCAAGGTATGTATGTCTGATTCATCCTCATTTTTATATAGCTTGTTGAAGTTAGCATCCATATTTTGTAGTGTATCACCTGGTGCACTATATGCTAATTGTTTGAACGCTGATTGCTCTAGAGAATGGAAGAGGTCTTTGATATACATTCTCTTTTTCTATAATATGCTATTTTGTAATTTTGCTTTCTCAAAGTTATATTTTTATTCCTTTTTTTAAAAAAAGAGGAGTAAAAATAACTAAAAAAAAAAATCCCAATAGGAACTTCTCTTAAATTGATTCACTCAAACTAACCTTGGAAGAAAATATGGTTTGCTAATTTCTCTCTGCAATGGGTCAGGATGGTTTTTCAGTGTTCCTGTTCTGGGTATGTTGGCAAAGCAGGTCCCCTGGCTCTTTCTGCTGCGTGTGCAGGGACAGTGGTTGCATAGAAACAAACATCCTAGCTGTAAGCAAAACCACACATCTGGCATCTCCCATGAAACACGATGCCTTCCACTTCAAAAATAAAATGCCCCGTGGATTATATTGAGAAGACTTTCTGTTAGCTGCTGCAGTGTTGGAGATTGCCTCATTGCTCCCTGTTCCCCAGGGTAAGATTACATAGTCACAGGGCCCTGAGTTCACTGAACGTTCAAGTCCATTAGAAAGGAGTGATGACTTGCATGAGACCAGAGTATTGTATGTCATTTGGCAAATTTTCCTTGCCCATTTAATATCATTATGCTCTTACACTGATTTTTTTATAACCTGACCTCTGATCCACAAAAAGGTCTTCTGCCTATTCAGAGACAGTAAAACTTCACTGGAAGGAAGTACATACATGGACACGGCCTATGTAATCTTGAATTCCATAGGGCAAAAACACTTTTTACCACTGCCTTCATACAGAAATCAACTTGTGGGTGTTTGCTGGTGTAATACAACAATATAAAGTAAATTAAAACAGGGTATTGCTCATGCAGGATGTCGAAACAAACAGGATGAAGGAGGATGAAAGATGTAGTTGATAACTGGGGATGCTACTGGGGCTCCTATTGTTAACTTCCTGGGTTTTGTCCTAATTCATTGATTCTGAGACTGTTTCATGGACCATTTAGAGGAAAAAGAATGGCTCAAGGTGATTCAAAACATCTTGTCACATATATAATTTTGTGTGTAAATGAAAAAATCAAATAATTCCTCAAAAGTGAGTTCTTTCTTGCTGTTCAACAGCATGGATAGATGGATATTTTAGATGGATATCTAAAAATACTCCTTCTCTGTGCCATATTCATGTGCCTCATGTATTGCATGAGGTTTGTCGTGTGTAAATATAAAGAAGAGACAGTGCTACATTAGTAAGGGATTCAAATACTGACAGATTAGTGTCCATCTTGCACCTTTTTTTTTATTTGGCTATTACCATTTTATTTTCCACTTCATTGAACTAACTGGTTTTGGTATGGTGAAACTGTGCAGCGTTTTTCTTCAAAAATGAACAGTGAAAATATATTTAATATTTAATGACTTAATAATTAATTTGGTGTTATTTTTAGCAAAAATAGAAAACTCTCAAACTTTATGAACATTTCACACAGAATTATTACCTTCTAGGTTTGACTTCTGAAGGGGCTTACTTTTTGTTTTTCTTTCTGAAATTGAGCATATGCAAAAGAGATTTCTCTGGTTCGATTAAGAATCCGATTGAATTCATTGATTGGATTTTTCTAGCTCTATTTTGACTTGTACAATTTTAATGGGTGGGAGTCAGTGGCCTCATTATACTGAATGATCTTACTATTGCTGTGGGAAGAGCGGGTGTAGTTTGGCAAACATTTTGGCAGTGCTACAAGTGAAAGCAGTTGCCACTTGCATTTGCATGTTTTTTTGGATGACTGTGTTGTGAACCAGACTGGAAAATTTAGTTGGTTGCTATTCAGCTGGATCTCTTGGGATGGCATAAGTGGGACAGTAGGAAAGAAGCAAGTGGTTTGTGGGAGAGGATGAACAAGGCAAATGCTTAAGTGTTATTGCTGTCAAAAGTTGAATCACAACCTTATAATACGAAAGCTATAGCTTCAATGCCTATTTGTGCACAACGATATTAGTTCTTCAGTTCATCTTCCAGTGTAAAGAAATAAGAACGTGTAAAAGACCAGATACCATAAAGAAGCAGCATTACTTTCTCTTATATGTCCCTAATTGAAGATAACTATCCTCACTCTTCCTGTCCTCACAGGACATCAAATAAAGAATAAGGGAGTATATTAAACAGGTAGACACAGGCATATTCCAGCATAATACCTTAAGGTATTGAGCAGTAGTTCAAAACTTAATTGATTCGAGGTATGGTGAAATATTTAAAGCAATATATGCTTTTGACTACAACTTAGGTTTTGTATGCTGTGCAAATATTATTTTTTTTTTTTTAAATTGGACTTTTCTTCCCTTAGGGCTTGGCGAGGGACCATATATTTTGGCAAGTTATGGACAGAATGATACAATTATAGGAGCTAACATATCCAGTAGAAGGATATTTCCCTTGCCTAGAACTGGAGCATATGGAAATGTATTTTTTAGCTTCATGATAACTCCCGGACTTTTCAAAGATAAAGATCTCTGTAAGTATTCTCAATATTTTTAAGGGCAATTCATTTTTTTCAGACTATATGAATCATTTTTTTCAAGCATCTTAACCACAAGTGGGAAGTGAACGTTCTAGTTTTGAGGAGGAATTATGACTTTTTTGAGAAAAAAATGGAAATCTAGCTGCCAGTTTTAATGCTCAGTTTTAAAAGTTTATTTTAGAAATGTCACCAAATGGAAGTTGAACAGAGTTCCCTTGTGAGAAAAATGTAATTAGACTATATAACTGGATATAGGAAAACTTGCATGTGTAGGTAGAGATGAATGCAGCAATATGATTGTCTCCACTAGAGCCTTTTTGGCTGTATCATTTATTTTGGAGGAGTTTTGGTACATTATAAAATGTTCAGCTTAGAACTCCAGTCTGTTTCCTATGTGATTGTTGTGCAGCATCTAAAGACAATATAGAGAAAAGTTTGCTGTAGGTAACAGGTATTTCTGAGCTCAGTTTTTCACTTATCTGAGACATATCCAAAGTATACACCAAAGCCAAATATGTTTAAGTAGTTTTTCTTCTGTGTTTCTTTGTGTCTTGGGTTTGTGCCACTGAAGTCAATAAAGACTTTGCCATTGCTTTTGGTAGACTGTGTTCTGTTGTGTAATTTATTGAAAAAACCCAAATTCTCAAAAATCAACACCTTGAAGGATGTAAAAATTTTGAACTATATTCGGAAGCAGCTGACAATTTTCCAGTGTAGGTATTAACTTTTTAGATATTATTTTAAAAATGGAAGGTGTATAAGATAGAAAAATTAATGAAGTTTAGTGAAATTTTTGAAATTTTCTAACAGATGCAAGTAAGGTAAGTAAAGTATATTATAACTAGACAGATCAGAAGTATTTTCATATCTGTATGATATGAAAATGAGACAGTATATATCTTTGAGTTAAAGGAACTCAAAGATTTTATTCAAATTGACGGACAAAATTAATTTCAGCTGTCTTTTAAATGTAGAATTTTTCAGAATATTTTTTCACTTTCAATTTTTAGGCAAGAGTGAACATAAATATTTGGTGTATGGGCACAGGTTTTCTTACAGTATTCATGGAAATAGCTGTATATATAAAACACTGACCTCAAGGTGAGGTCAAGATTGTCCTTACAAAATGTGCGTGATCTATTAATTAACATAATATTGACACAGTTAAACTGTTGGACTTTTGTCTGAATTTGAGAGGAAACTGTCACACTTTGAGAATGTCAAAATTTGAGACTGCTTATGAATTATGTCAAAGGCTGATTGTATGAATGTATCTTCAGTTTAACTGATTATTTAGTTTAACTGATTATGGGGACTGGACTATGTTATTGGAAACTTCCCTTACAGTCTGCAATTTTAACTGTTGTATGCTATGTAAAAGTGGATTTTTTTTTTGAAAGCAGTTGTTTAAAAGGAGCTGATTCACAGCCAGCGTGCGGTTTGTAATCTTGCTTTTAGGCTTTTTATTCTGTGAAAAGTTACCGATAACAGCCTTATATTTTGTTCACGGCAGCTCTCTCTCTCGTTTCCCTTGAATCTGCCGAAAGACCCAACTTCTTTGTGTACGTGTACGAGGATGAGAGCGTTGGGCTGGAACAGTGGCAGGCAAGCGCCGCCTTCCGGAGACAAGCCTCATTCTTCCACCACCAAGGCCTCTGGAGACCAGGGTTCAGTGCCTTTGAAATGCACAGTAAAAAAGGCTTTTTCATCATTCTCACATCATCCGGTGTTAAAGTGGCAAAGTATGATGATTCAGAAGAATTCAAGCATTCAAGCAGCTTTAGTATTGAAGGTAAATTTTGTGTAATCCCCAGGAATAAGTAAAATGTATCTATTTGTAGGCAATCCTCAGATAAATTTGCTTTCATCAACAATAGGAACAAATACATTTTCTCCTATTTTTCATTACTATTCTCTCCTTCTCCTTCATCCCACCTCCAGATGTTATTTCCAAATTTTTCCCGGTATGAAGTTCACTTCATCTTTGGACTGCATTTTTGTCATTAACTCCTTCAAAATGAATATGCGATGTTACAAAAATATGCGTATTAATGTTCTGTTTTTGAGCAACAGATTATCCATTCTAGTAAATGAATGATGTGACTTTGTTGCTCCTGAAGCCAATAGTACATGACCTATGTTTAATTATTTTTAAAATTTTTTAAACAAAATATTTTGTGAAAAATGAGTGACTGTTTCTACCTTTGATGCTTCAGTATGTTTTAACTGGGTTGAATTTGAAATTCTTATTCAAATGAACAAAATCTCATCTCTCTGGAAGTTTTTGGGAATTTTGGTGCATTGTTTTCAGTATTTAATTTTTCTTCACATCGCAATGTACGCTGTAGAAAAGACTGTAAATTTATAGTTTATTGACTACACAGTGCATAAATGATACTTTTTGCTTATTTCTTAGAACTCAGTGCATCTGTGCCTTACAGAAGGATCTGTGAGTGGAGATACGAACCTTGTGCTAATCCTTGTTTTAAAACATGTAGTGATCCTGAAGGAATAGCATGTAAATTTCTTCCTCCGTAAGTCAGATTAAATTCAGTATTGCTAGTATTCAGTACTGTTTTATGTAATATGTGTATCGTATGTTTTCTGAAAGTGGCTGCTGCTGTGGTATTCATTAATTTTTACTCGTCCAGATTTCAATAGCATTACAAAAAGAATTAAACAAATCTCACAAGTCGTGTGAAACTGTAACAGGTGTCCTGTTTCCTCCTGATATTTATTGCTGTTTATATGAAATCCTTAGACACAAGTAGAAAAAAAAAGGGAATGAGTTTGTTTTTAGTCTAGCTGATAAACTCTTAGTAGTGCTATCTGGACACCTATTTAATGAAAATTGATGATATATTCATTCACACCAGAAAACCATGTTGCTGTAATAGATTTCATCTTTCTGGTATTTAAGAGACATATCAAAACTTGAAGGAATAGTAAGGGTGAACTACACCATCTCCTGTAAAAAGATAGACTTTTATCTCTAGAGATGTAGGTTTGTGTGATGTAAGGGATTTCGCATTGTGGGTATTATTTTGTTAGCTATTAGTAATCATAAAATTATTGGTCTTCAAGTAACTCCTCTGACATCTAAGGAAACACAATATTTATAAAACAACTAAAATAAAAATTGTCTAAAATACAAGGCACAAAATCTGATGGAAAAGACACTTTCATTTCAGCATGCCTCCCTGTGCATATTCTGTTCCAGATTAGATAGATTCCTAAAACATTTTTCCTGTGTTGTCTTCCATAACTTTTTGTCTAGATAGGTACACTGATTGTTAATTTAATGATTTTTCTCATTAAAAATACATAAACAGAGGAGAAGATATGGACTTGCTTGCATTTTCCTGCCCTGTGGTGATACACAAGACTTAGAAACTTCCTTTAAAGTCAATGTAAATAATGTCTCAGATGTACGTATCTGAGCAGTGGTCTTGAAGTTCTTTGTCTCATTGGAAACTTTCTTGCTTAGACATCTAAACTCCCACAGGGTTGTCAGAAGCAGAATGTTCCAAAACTATCATGTATAAAGAATGGATTGTTAATAATTTAGGAACAAAGTTAAGTTGTTCAATGTCTTATTGACCTTATTATACCTCAAAACACTGTGTGTTCTTCATTACATTACAGATTTCTCTGAGCTGTGACAGAAACACACTGAAATGTCTCATTTTGCCAAACTGCACTAGCTTAAAAATAATTTATATTTTTACTGTGCCACTTCTGCTTTAGATGTAACTATGTAATATTTTAAAGGGTTGAAGGATGCTTGCCATACTGTCCTAAAAACATGATCCTTGACGAGGTCACGCTTAAATGTGTTTATCCAGAAGACTGTAAGTATGTTTTATTATTTTGGTCTAGTCTTACAAATCTCTCTACAGATCTCATTACAGTTTTCAATCAAATGTACTTTGTTATTGCTATTAAATGTTTTAGCAGAACATTCTTCTGTTGAAGAATGCCTCTCTGGGACATACACTGCATTCCCATTCATCCAGAATCCTACATCTAAGCAAGTCATACTTAAAGCTGAATTTCTTCATTCCTAAAGTGCTGTGTAAAACTCAGCTTTCTGTCGTGGTGTTAGCCACAGCCGTGATTTGGTTATATAGGTGCTTCTGTTTAATATATATATGAGAGAGATAACAAGTGGAAAAAAATGCTGCTGCAGTGAAGAGTTCAGACTTTGCTGCTGCTGAACCACCGCTATCAAATCCAGTGCGTCTATTTCATAACTTCTGATGTGCTAAGAATGTGGTAATATTACTCACTTATTTTGTAGTTACTTTATTCTTTTACAATGATAATTATGTTTTTGTACAGTCCTTTTTATTTTATAATTTTGAAGTAATCACATTATGACCGTTGGTACAAAGATTTCTTATATAATGTATTACCTTCCAAAGATATAAAAGAAGCTAACACATTGTTTAGTCTATTTATTCCAAATATTTTACAGAATTTTCATGTTTACAGAATTTTAGAAAGAACTCCCTGTTGCTTCAAAACTGCCCTGCAAAATCAGAGTTTTCAGTAACAGCTACTCCACTGGCAAAGAAAGAAAAATTCTTGCTAGTGAGTTGAGTTCCTTAAAGCCATCAAGCAACCGGGAACCCATATTCATTTTCTTTGCGGTCGCTGACAAGTTAGGTTTTCAGCAAAATTACCCTCTAATTTATTAATATAAATGGGACCTGAGTATAGATAAATATTACTATTTTGCTGTACCATTATCCAGGAAAAAGAGTGAAACGTGAGTTTTCCTTTTAGGCATACCTGTGAAACCTACGGAATCAACAGCTGGAACAAAATTTTCCTCGCTAGCCTCTCGCACAGTTGCTACCTTGGAGAGATTTCCTCAGACACCTCCTGTATTTGTTTCTATGGGGATTGAGCCAACTCCTGCCAAAATAACCTTGAAGACAGATGGAACTCCAAGGGGAACGAATATGTCAGCACAGTCCATTACAGACATTTTTTCACTGGAATCATCTAATGATGCCACCTACTCAACGTTCACTTTACCAAGTACAGTGGAGCCTTCTGACGTACTTCACAGCACAGCAAGCCCTTCTGTCCTTTCCAAACTCACCTCTTCAACAGATTTTCCAACTGCTCTTCAAGCATCTGTAGTCACATCCCATACTGTCAGTTCTACTGCATCTGTAGCTTTACCCATTATAGTAGCAACTCCAACAACACATGCTTATACCCCACTCCGTGCCAGCCCTGTTCCAACACGTTCTGCATTGCTAATGCCCACTTCCCTAGTGGTAGTACCATTTGCACTTGAATCATCCATGGCTCAGGTAGGAACTGCTCCCCCTACCACAAGTTTTAACAGGTTTAACCCCCAAACCATCTATTATTACTTCTGAACTGCCTACAGGAATCTGGAGTAGTAGGATTCCTTATGGAAATAATTCTAAGGAATTAGAAATATCCTGGGAAGGATCTTCTTTGTCTCCTTTACTGTCTGGCACAGCAGCTTTCACAGGATTCACATTTCTTCCAGGTTCACAGTTTACACTAAGTACCTCTATTTCTATATCTCTTTTGTCTGTAAGAACCAGTTCTAGCATTGGTCAACCTGCAGTTCATCCAGAATCTATTTCTGCACTGAATTCAACTGCTCCTCAAATACCAAGTACTTCTAGGTTTACTAGCTTTGAGACAAGTTGTCTTCTGTTAATCACACCTTCATATTTGGAAACAACAAAGGCTTCATCCAAAACTTATCTGGTATCATTAAATACTAATTCTTTAGCTAGTTTTTCTCCGAAGGCATTTTCGTCTTCAAAGTTGTGTCTCAAATCTCTGTAAACACTTCTTTAATGCACACAGTATCTATACCAGTATCTTTTCTAATACCAGTATTTTTTACCTCTCTGAAATCCAAATGTTTGGGAGGTGTCTCTGTTATCTCAAAGAATCTTTATAAAGAAGCTTACACTGTTTCAGTACCTCTTATAGTCAATCCAGAAATCTTTGCTGTGTCTACAGCCCCAAAATAAAAAATATGTGCAGTGCACATTGACTCATTTTCAGTGTCATCCACTTCTAAAAAGTCAAAGAAATCCATTAGTTCTACAATCTTCCCTCTTGGGACATTATTATTACCTCTAAATGCTTCATTAATAACCACCTCAAAAATTACAGTATATCTGAACATTGTACATGCAGAAATGGAAACTGCCCTTGTGGCATGAAAAGCAGGCACTTTAATTTCTAAAGAACCTTCTCTTACAAGTCCATCGTCTTTACTTACAGTCTTATTATCACACCAATGTCATCTTCTGTAGCATCCCATACTACAAGAAGTTCTTCATTGTTTCCCTTACTTTGTAAGACATCTTCATTAAAATAAACTGTTAGCCAAATACGACTTTCACCTCTTGATATACAGAGAATCTCAAAAAGTCCAATTATAGATTTTTCACCCTCTTCTGTAGATTTTTCCACATTTACTTCAAACAGCAGCCTCTCTATTAGCATTTCAGCAGCACTAAAAACATCCATTAAAATGCCCTATTTACTAATGCCCAAGACACCTGAAGTTATTTTAGAAAGCCAGCTGTGTTGGGCCTCTGTGTCTTCACATCCTCCTAAGACGACTCATCTCTCTACTGTTTCTCTAGGAAAGCAAGGTTCTTCAGCAAGTGCATCAGCAGAAGATGGAAAAAAATCAATCATATCAGCTGGAAGTATCACTCAGTCCACCACACCACTGACCATGAACATAACTATGAATGCCTCATCCTTAAAAACAGATCATATTTTTGCGGAAACAACACCTTCAGCCACTGTATTAGTTACTTCTGGCACTAGGATTACAACAAAACCCACAGATTCGCCGGTTGCTGATCTGGCCCTAGTTCCTGCTACCACAGAAATACCTATGTATGTGTCACACAAATTTTTATTTACATCAGCACCATCTCAAGTTTCACAAAGCACTAAAGAAACTCTAAAAATGACAATCATGAAAACAGCTGGTACTGTAAGTCCATTTTCACAGATGAAGAGTATCTCGTCTACAGCTTCAGAATTTAAATATGCAACCTCAAATGAAAAAACTGCAGATAGCTTAGAAAGCATTCAAACTTCAATTGTGCAAAGGAATGTCACCAAGACAAAGTCGACCACTACTGAGAAATCTGCACCTTATTTAACAGCATTTGCAGCTGAGAGTTCACCTTTTTTAACCAAAAGCGACACAACTTCAGTAAAATCTTTCTCTGTCTCTGAAGTCCCAGATGTAACATCAGATTGGTTTAAAATCCTCACACAGAGAACTGTTAAACCATATTTTAGTTTAACAGAGTCCACAAAGTTGCAAAATGGAACTGCAACAAATTTATCTCATTCTACTAGTGAAATGGCTCTGCCTTCCTCTCTAGAGCAAGCACAGACTTCTCTGGCAAGCACAGAAGCAATCACAGTTACAGCTGACCAAGCTTCCTTTGGTGCAGTGATGCTTACATCTTCTGAATGTGTGGTATGATGAGTTTTATTTGCTTCCATGTGTTAATATACATAGATATACATTTATATATTTCTTTCCAATTCATTCTTTGGTGCTATGCCTGATAGATCTGAGTATAATAAAATATCTTCTGATTTTGTTTTTATGTTTCTATTTTAAAGTAGTTATTCTTAGAGAATTATTCGATCCATTTTTTTAACTACTGTGATACATGCTGCAATTTGGATATATTGCTCTGAAAAAATTGGCAATTAAAGCTGTGTATTGAATCTAGATAGCATATAACAGATAACATATAACCAATAGTTAACATATTTTTAGGTACAGAAAGAGCCATAACCTGGTGAATTTGGGAGTTAATTGCTGGCATATTTATACATAATCACACATAATCTCACCTAGTCTTTTTTTTTTTTTTTAATATCTTTGTGATAAGGATTAACATGTTGTAAATGCATGATGGCTTTTCCTTAAAATGCTTTGAGTCCTTACTGAATATGACAGGCAGCCTCAATAAATAAAACACTTTTTAAGAGTGTTCCTCCAAAACAGGTGAATCAGGAAGGGTTTGTGTAGGTTGATGGGGCCACAAAGCAGTCACCTGTAACAACTACAAATAAGCAATTCTTTACAAAATAATATGCAAATTAATATGCAAAATAATATGCAAATATCAAGCACTACAACATATTTAAGCTCGTTTAGTAAAGTCAGACACTCTGAAACTAATTTTTAAAACATTTTTGCCTCTCCTAAGCCTTCTGTACATGTTGGTCTGAAGGATTGACTGGATGAATTATCTTTAGACTTCACTTAACACAGTTTATTTTAATGCCATCTTTCTTTATATATATATAAAGTGCTACTTTATTCGGCTTGATGTTTTGATTATTTGGGGGTGTTTTTCTCCTTACTAGTAGCATGCAGAATATTGAGTTAATATTCAGCAGAATATTAAGTTAACAGTTTTTCATGAGTTAACTGGGACCATGTCTAGAGCACCACGTTGCCTGTGATGAACCTAAAGGGTGTGGTTAAGTTGCTAACATCCTATGCATCTTCTGGTATTCAAAAGCAAGAGCATATGTATGTGCACATGTATGCTAAACCTGAAGGTGCTTGGCAAAAGAGTATTTTAGTCCAGCTGGCATACCTGGTGACAAGCACATCAGGGGTGACACATTCTGTCTCAGATTTGTCTCAAGGCAATGAGGTAGTAGGACTAGGACTTTGTAACTGCTCTGAATGCAAACACGAAGTTGTGGGGTTTTTGCTGTTTTGTTTTGTTTTTTCCCTCTCACTTGACAGCCTAGATACCTTGAACCTGTTGACAAATGTAGCCAGTACCTATGTGTTAATATGGGTTGGATGTTATACAACCTTTCAAAGAACTGCCGTAGAGATGCGCAGGAGCCAGACTGTGGATTTCGAGGAATGCCATTCCAAGTTAATACTGATAGTTGTTGCCCCGAATGGGAATGTCCCTGTAAGTATTTTTCAATTAGTAAACTGAATGTTTTCTACAGTGGGAAGATGAGGTTTAATACCAAAATTAATTTAAAGGAACTGTTCTGGTCTCATCAGCAAAACAGAATGAAATATAGTGAATGTTCTGATCTTTTTGAAATAACATGGTACTCATGAGTGCCAAAATATATTATTCTGAATGAATGTATCTATGAAATGAAATCTATCATAATTTCCCACTGAAACTTTTCAGAATTTCTATCAATAGAAAATGAAGACATATCCAAATTTTGTTTACACTGGAGAAGAAAATAAAATATTGGACTTTTCAAAAGACATAACTCCCAGATTTCAGTTGTATCTGGTGCTTTTACTTATATTTTGAAACTGTAGAGATTGGGAACAGGCTGTCTGCTAAGAGAACAAAAAAGCCATAGAAAAGTCATATTAAAAATTCTGCAACATGGCTGACACCTACATCACATTTCTTACTACTTGCATCGAGACAGAATAGACGAATTTCTTAGCATCTCAGGCAAGATATATATTATAATGCATATATTGCATCTGAAAGTGTATAGATTTATTGACCTTGTCTGTAAAATGTTGACTTAAGTGAAAAATTTCAGCAGATCAAACTTTCTCCCCTACACATAGTGGTTGGCTAAGACATTGTCACTGAACAACACAAGACACTTGTTTCTCCTTAAGCTCACTGTTGTGTCAGCAGGGGAATTCCAACAAGCAGTTGTAGGATTTTATTTATATAGAAGTATCTTATCCAAAAGCAATATTGCTAAATGGGTTTTGTTTGTTTATTTGTTTTTAGAAATGTCCAGTATCCTGTTTTGTGATAACTTCATTAAATGACAGTTCTTTTTTAGGTCAATGTTCTGTACTGTCTGAACTGAGTGTTATTACATTTGATGGCAACAACATAGCCCTCTGTAATGTGGCTTCCTACATTTTAGTCAAGCTACCAGGAGAAATTATTATCGCTCATATTGAAAAATGTCCAGCTAATCAAGTAAGATACTTGCATACTGTCTCAATAATCATAAAAGTTTCTTTAATTTTTGTGATATAGATGTGAATGAAAGTTTGCCAGAGTGTAGCATGTAAGCAAGTTTGTACTCACAGAAAAATGGCAAGCTATTTAATTTTCAAAGAGTGTGTTTCATCAAAATTTCATCTCAGGTTAAATGCGTTAAATGCTATTTATCATACATTACAAAGAAATTTAATTGCAGCTTCTTCTGTAATTGTTAGGTATTGGATTCAGTTTGATCTGTGGCTAGGGCAACAGCAAACAGCTCCATTAGAATTAACAATTATTAAACCTCCACCAATAATACTCTAACATCCCTTATAAATTCTGTGCCTGCATGTCTTCGTCAGGTCTCCTCACTCACAAATCATCTTGAGGCCCCAAATACTATACTGCATTGTCAAAATACTAAAATATTTTCAATAGTGACAGTATTTTGAAATGAGTTTGGGATTAGTGTGAAGACTTGTTCTATCTCTGCATTGCCAACAAGAGAGGGTCCAGATAATTTTTAGATTGACAATTTAGTTGAGGTCAGTCTCATGCTTCAAGTCTCTAGGTTCAGCTCCTTTCCTTTGTCTGTATTATTATTTTATTGAGCCCTTGTATTTCGTCTTTGGTTTGTGGTAAAACAAGTTCCTCATCAGAAACCTCGCAAGGTTTCTTGCCTTCCCGTCCTTCTTTGTTGTCTTATCCAGTCCCGCTAATACATTGTAAGCAACTGTACATTTCAGCATTTAAGTCTTCAGTACTATGATGTTAGCAAGGTTTTTTTTTTTTTTTTTTTTTTTTTTAACTGCTGTCTTTTTGTCATTTCTTGGTAGCAGCCTAAGGGTGTAATTGCAGCTGACATAGGCAGATGACTTTTAGAAATTGTGTTTGTGGTGCTTTAGATTTTTGAGTGGGATTTTGGGTGTTTGCAGAATCTCATGATGCTGGTTGCAAGTTGCTGTCAATGTTAAAGCTGATTAGTCAGTGTTAAAGCATGTGATAGCTTCTGTAAGTCATTGTGTTTTCTTTCTGTTTGATCTACCTAAAGCCTCTTAGTTTAAATCCTTAGTATGTAAATCAAGTTTCCAAAAATAGTTCATAAAACTGTATACCACATTAATTGGAAAATGTGTATTTAATTTTATTATTTAAAATGAACATATTCAATTAGTTTAGCTAACAAGCTGATTGTAGAAGAACTTTCAAAGATAAAAATAACAGTCAACTTATCCTAGCCAAATAAGTATACTACTGAGTGTCATTGCACTTCTGATCTACTTTTTAATGTCTTTCAGAGCGCAAATTCAATAAGAAAGCTAGTAAGTAAATCTTTTTATACTAATTATAGAATACATTAATACATAATTGAATACATAATTGAAAAACAAAAGCAAAACAAACAAAAAGCAAACAAAAAACACCCTATAGCACTCTTCAGTGCTAATTAAAAATAATAATAGCCAATTTTGTTTGTCGCTATTCTTTCAAGGTTCCCCCTGCAAGCACTTCTGGACTCTGTTTTAAGAAATTAAATGTAACAACACCTTCAAATAAATTACTTATCAACCGTTTAGCAAGAAGGGTAAGTCTATACCACCAGTCTATAGCATGTGTATATTTAAAAGATAGCTGGAGAACTATTCTGTGGTAAAATGCGTTAGGTGAGATTTATAATGAATGCAGTATAGGAATAAGATTATTTTTGCAGTCCAGGTTCCCAGTTATTCCCAGTCCATATCCCAGTATGATATACTAGAAGAAGTTCTGAATACACGCGTCATTTATATGCCATTTATGCAATATGATGTGTCAAAGTTTTCTGAGATTTTAAAGAAGCTGAAAAAGGCATTTATGTTTGAGACTGTGTTTCCAAATAGTCCAGATAGAAGAGATATGTGCTGAGGTGCCATAGGAAGTGGTAGCTGTCAGGAAACTCCATGATTTAAGCACAATGACTACTGTTATTGCATGTAGCAGGGGCCATAAAGTACAAACTCTTTTTGTTATAAGATGTAAAGAAATGTAGAATACATATTTGCAATGCTGTTTTTGTCTCTAAAATATATTTGGTTCGTTTTAGGTAGTAGTGGATTCTGTAATTCAGTCATTACCATTTTCAAAACAAGGACTGAGCATTCAGGACACTGGTGCAATGTATGTCATCAACACCCCGGCTGGTATTAGCATCAAGTGGGCTCATGTTACAGGCATCATAGATATCCAGTATGGGTTGCATTCTAACACATCAGTGAAGACAGAAGGACTTTGTGGTGAGACTATGATGCCAATTAATTTTTATTCATATTTAATCATTTTTCATTTAAAAGTTGCACATCCCTATTGTATATAGGATCTGTTGTCTTTGTAGTTCTCTATGAGATTCCCATTAGCCACGCTTACAATCCTATTTGGAGTGGGCTTGTCAAATTCTGCTGATTACCATTAATTAATGCTAAAAATAAATGTAGATATATACTCTTTTCTGCTTGCATTTCAAAATATTTTAGTCGAGTAGTCCAGCAAAGAAAAAAGCCAAATCGAGAAGGGGCTGCTGAAGAAGTTTGGGTAGTGTCCATGTATTTCAATGATTCTTAGAGAAAGGAGTGACTGTGGGATGTTGGCAATGATTACAAATACAAATAAAAGGTGCATCTATGGGGTTTGAGTTTTCCCAGAATGCTGAATCAAAACTCAGACCTATTAAGATTAAAGCTAGGATCCAAAAGTGTGCTACAGGTGTCTCACAACTCAATTAAGATGATAATAAATCGATGTTTCAAGCTTCCCTAATAACCTCTTTGTAATGCTGCCAGTGTGAATTTTCTTAAAAAATGTTAGTGGGTATTTTAGGGTAATTTTAATTCTGTCATAAATTGCATCTGCCCCATATTTAACTGATTCTGGGGTTCTGCAGTGTAGCCCCACAAATAACCAGCACAGCTGGTGGAGTGGCGCTGAGACAGCAACAACAAGCAAACGTGTCAAAAGCAGTAGAAAGTAGTGCTACTATTAAATGCTTTTTATCATGAAATCACAATATCCTACGAATTTCTCTGTTCTATTATTCTCTTGTCTAGATTTGACTATTTAATTTTGACATTTTATTACTGACTTCTGCTGTGTTTTTATAGGAGGTAAACATTTTTGTTAATGCGTTTATGAATTCACACAGTAATGAATTCAGGTGCCTAGTGGATGCCAGGCATTTGAGGGGATTTTTTTGAAATGCTTCTGTAGAAAGGAATTGAGTAAGAAAAAGGCTGTCAATAAGGAAAACAATCTGTCCTTCAAAAGATGCCTTTGGCAACTTCTTGTAGTTAGAATATTTAACCATGTTCCAATAACGTGTTGGACCATCAGCACATGGTGCCCAGGATGTGCAGCTAATTTTAATGTCGTCTGCATTTCCTTCTGGGAAGTTATTGCCGTCCAGTATAAAGTTAGCAGGAACTGTACCATGTAGGTGTATTTGCCACACTCAGTGGCCTGTTTTCTCAGCAAATTTTCTTAAAAGGTGATCAACTATGGGAAAAGTATTATTGCTTAGAGTATAGGATTGGCATATTTTGCTGTCATTGAGCTGACAGTTAAAAATGTGTGTAGAAAGTCTAGACACAGAGCTGCATTCAGATGAGAATTCAGAAGACTAAGTCTCACAAGTAAATTTGATGCAGTGTTATTCTTACCTTATCAAGGACCCTTCTCTCCCAAAGGAAGTAATTGTTTGTTCTTTGAATGTGATGCTGTCTGTTCAGGGGTGTGCAATGGAGATCCAAATGATGATTTGAAATTACAAAACAGGACCATAATTACAAATATGGAGGAAATTGAAGTGTTCATTAAGAGTTGGGAAATTGAGAAATCAGTTGATGCAACAACCAGGAGGCCAGTAAGAGACTGCACCGAAGATAACTGCACATACTGTATGGAACTGTTAAATAGAAGCATTTTCTTTCCTTGTCACAAAAAAGTGAGTATAAAGACCAGAGGAGTGCCAGGTGAAAATTAAATAAAAGATATATAGTTAAGAAAAGAAAGTGATGCATTTTTTAGCATTTTGCTTATTTTCATGAGTTAACAACTGAATGGGTGGATATAAACCTTTGTCATGTTGCCTATGGTAATCAATAATTCTTCACGTGATGCTATGTGCAAAGTACACATATCTTAAAGAATCACTGTGCCAGCATGCCATTTCTGAGAGCATTGGGTAGGTCAAGCTCAAAGGAGAGCATTCTTGCAACACAATATGTGTTTCCAAAGAGTTATGTTTAATAATTGCTTGAGTGAGATCAAGCACAAATGCTTCCGCTGCACACCACAATACCGCAAAGCAATCTTAAATAGACTGCTCAAAAACTAACCAAATGAGACTAATGAAATTGTCAGTTAAACTGATTTTACATAAACACTCTGATGTTGGCAATTTATTACATTTCTAAAGGAAATCAGCTATTTTTGGAAACTTTTTGTAATGGGGATAGAGTTCAGACTTACGAACTACCACTAGAGGTAGCTAGTGCAGCACAGAGACTTTCAGAAGAAGGAAAAATGATGAAGCCTAAAATCTCTGGCGACCCACTTACTTTTCCTCCTTAATCCAAAATAAAAAGGATTAATTACAGAAGTGGCATTTTCTTTCTTAGAGATGGAAATGTCTAGATTCCTGGTTCAATTTTTATTATTCTGTCTTTACCCCCTTGGTTTGCTTTGCCTTTCTCTGCATATTTCATCAGAGACAAATGCTGTTTTTATTATATTTTATTGTTGCAGGCATTATTACAGTTACTACAGGCAGCTGAGCCCCTCTCTTCAAACTCTTATATCTTCCCTCGTTTTGCCGAGTTAGAAAAAAAAAATGAGAGAATTCTTTTTTAAAAAGGAGTTAGAAAAAGAGGAAAAGGTTTGATAGATATCTCCCACAGAAAATGGGAAGCAGCAGTGATTGACAGAAAATTTGGAATCAAGAAGGGAGAACAGCATCAGCAGCATTATACTTTTCATAGCTGCTTTAATGTTTCTGTTTAAAATAACTCAAAGTGAGTCTGAATAGTCAGAATTCTTGCTTTATATATGTTACAGGAGAACTTGCATAGCCTCACATGCAATGTAGATTGTGCCTTTTCCCGGTTTATAGGAAAATCTGACATAGCATCAAAATTTGCTTACACTTAAATGCATTTAAATACACTTGCACTACACTTACACTTAAATACACTTGCTTACACTAAATACACTTAAAGATTTGCTGAAAACATGAGGAGAACAAGGCTGTTGCACAACAGAGGACAGGCAGAATGGAGCCAATATTTGCTTTCTAACTGTTTTTAGTAAGTTTCTATGAAGAAAGACAACAGCAATGTTTAAGATTGTAAACTTTAAGTTGGCAGAACTGCAAGTGTTATTGCCAGTAGCACAGCAATCTCATTAGGATGGTGTTTCGTGCCTACTAATGAATATACAATTCTGAATAAATGATAATTCTTTTCCTTTGGAGATTACCTGTGGTTTCTTTTTTTCCCTTCAGCTCTGTTATTTCTGGTAACTAATGTTTAATTTTTTTAATAGAAAGGTCTTCAGCTTGTTAATTTTCCATTACATTGTGTTCCTAGGTTTCGCCACAGGAATTTTGTGAGAAGATGTGGATCAACAGTACTTATTTTTGGAATTATGAGTGCGATGCACTTTCTGCATATGTGTCTTTGTGCAACAAGCATAATATCTGCATTAAATGGAGGACGCCTGATTACTGCTGTAAGCTGATAGCGATGTTTAATATCCTACTGCAGCTATGTGCTGCTGCAGTGTTTACTAACGAGTAAAAGAAGTAGTTCTTTCTATAATTATTAGAGGTATGTCACAACATTGGTCAGTCAGGGTACAAGTTTTTAAAGTGTATTGCTTTAGTTGGAGTGTAGTGGATTGATTTTAATCTTCATTTAATTAATTGCTTACCTAAAGGGTATTGTTAAAAATATAAATGTATGCTTTTCCTGGTAGACACATTTGTTCTTATTAATCCAATTAAAAGATGAAAGAATGAAGGTACCACCTAATTTCTCTTTATGACTTTCAGCATTGAGCTGTCCGGATGGCAAGGAATACCAGCCTTGTGTACAACCCTGTGAAGCCAAGACGTGCTTGAATAAGTGGTTTTATGAAGATTCTCCCTGTTCCTATTTAAGAGAAGACTGTGTCTGTGAAAATGGGACTATCCTGCATAGAACAGACTCTGATCTCTGTATACCAGAAGAAAAATGTAGTAAGTTCTGTGTCAGTCCTCAGAGGATGTGAATTTGGAAGTTACCTTCTACAGAGTCTAGCTTTTATGTCAAGCTGTACCAGTTTGTGCTTTCATTTTACTTGAATCCAAGTGATGCAGTTGCTTTGGGAAAATTGATAGCCATTCTGCAGTTCTGAGACTTACTGTCTTTGCAGGGTACTCAGAAAGGAACAGGAGGGATAAGTTCTTACCAGTGCACTTGAATATGTTTTAACCCATAGCAACGCCTTTTCATTATTTTTTTTAAGTCTTTTCTTGGATTCTTTGATCATGATGTCCCAAAGTTCCCTTTTCTGTTTGGTTATTGCAATAGTTTTCTCAGCCTTTCTCCAGTAAACCGTAAGTTCTTGATTATAAATCTCTATATGGAGGCAAGGAAATGCTTCCTGATCACTCAGAAGCTAAAGCTATCAAACAAGATGCCTGCTTATATGCTAATGTTGACTGCCCCTCTTAATTATACTTTTTATCTGATGATTTTGATTCTATATGTAGCACAAGGTGTACAATTTGCAATTTGTAAGTCTCTGTAGCTTGGGTCCTGGCTACAGAGCTGTCTACTTGCAGAATTGCTGTCGTGAGAGATCAAACTAACAGAAAGTGGAGGAGAAAGACATTGAGAATGAATGTCCAAAACTAGTTTCAGAAGGATATTGAAGTTTATCAGGCTTAACTGTCATAGAAAATGAAAACTTTCAGTCCACAGAGAACTGGGAGAGTGAGTGTGAGAATATAAAATTAAGATAACAGAATAGTTAACTCTAGGCATCCTTATAAAAATGGAGGATACTTTATCTGAATTAGCTGCTATACTTCAAATCAGAGCTGAAACACTTTTCAAGAAGGTTGGCCAGAATGTTACAACATTTTGCCACTCTCTTTGCAGAGATTATTGAGGCTTTGGTGATTCCAAGTTGAAAAAAGAGCAAAAGTTTGCATATTTACCTTGAGTGAAGTAGAATTATATGTTTGCAATAGGTGTCTGCAACCATGTCTCTCTAATAAATTGAGATCGTTACCTCCAAACACTACACAAAATAACACAGTGACTGTGAGGATACTTTTGTGGCCAGTGTGCTTAAGGTGTGGATTAGACTGGGGTAGAGGGACACCTCTGAATGTTAGGATTTGAACTCATCTGCTCTTCCATTTGTAACTTGCATTTACTACACTTAATACTGTGTTCATTCTGCCAAACTTTTGACTTCTGTTAACAGACAAATCTATGTAAAACGTTTAACTTGGATTTAAAAATTGTTTTACTTAGAATTATAGAATCATAGAATCATAGAATGCTCAAGGTTGGAAGGGGCCTCTAGAGGTCATCTAGTCCAACCCCCCTGCACACGCAGGGTCACCTAGAGCACGTGGCACAGGACTGCGTCCAAGCGGGTTTGAAGATCTCCGGAGAAGGAGACTCTACAACCTCTCTGGGCAGCCTGTTCCAGTGCTCTGTCACTCTCACTGTCAAGAAATTTTTCCTTAAGTTCCTGTGGAGCTTCTGATGCTTCAGTTTTTGGCCGTTTCCTCTAGTTCTGTCAGTGGCCACCAGTGAAAAGAGGCCAGCACCATCCTCCTCACCATCCTACTTACTTACTTACTTGAGGAACTATAACTAAGAAGGAAGCGTTTGATCCCAGCACCTTTGGATCTCAGACTCCTAACATCTAGAGATGAAGAAGAAGTTGGTGTAGAAAACTGATACACATATTTGGAGAATGGCAGATACTCTGCACCAGCTGGGGTTAATAGAATATTTCCTTGAAACATTTTTTTTTTCCATTAACTCAAATTCAGACTTGTTTTAAGAAATAAAGCTAATCTGTGTAGTAATCTACTTCTTAATGTATTATGCAGTAAAGCTATCCAAATGACAGACTAATTTATACTTGACTGTAGAAAATTTTGTATTTTCTTGTTTGAGGGGTGTGATATTTTTCCTTCAGCATGTACAGATAACAAAGGACAACCTCGCTCTGCTGGGGAGATTTGGAATGAGTCCACCAAAGGCTGCTGCATGTACAAATGCCTAGAAAATGGAAGTGTTATTACAGTAGAACCCGAATGTGATGAGGATCCACCACCAGTTTGTGAAAGAGAAGGGGAAGTTATTGTCCATGTCCTTGAAGAGAGGGCTTGCTGCCCAAAGAAAGTTTGTGGTATGTACACAACCACACAAATCTTTATTAAATGAAGTATAAAATAAGGACGTGACATTCAGTGCATGCTAACTTGCAGACAGGGTGCAAGCTAGCATTTTTTTTTGGAAGTGATGTTTAGGTACTTGTGGTTGGTTGGCAGTATTTCAAAAAAGCCTTTCAAAAAGGCTATTTTGAGGGGTTGAATTTTGTTGTTTGTTTGTTTGTTTTATTTGTCAGTTTTGAGAACTGACTGTGTAGACATAGCTTACGTCCACTAGTGTAGCAGAACTTGTTAGGAATCTTGTTTATTGATATCTGTCCTAGATAGTATAAATATCTTAATGATCAGGACTTGTTTTTGAATAAGTCATAATAACACATTATTTTATTTTTTTTTCCACAGAATGTAACATGTCATTGTGCGAGGCCATTATTCCAACATGCAAAACCAATGAAAAAATGGTTGTTGGCTACCATGCCCTATCCTGCTGTCCACAGTACCGATGTGGTAAGGGAAATAAAAAAGCACTAGTGAGGGATCATTTTCCTTACCTATATTATCTGTTTTAAGCAAGCCAGCCTTAGAATTTGTTGTTGCTGTTGACAGAATGGAACACTATAAATGGCACCAGACAGTGTTACATCCTTCTCACATTCTCCAATAATTTTTGTATTTGTGATTCATGTCATTTTGATTTACAACCAATTTTAAGGTTTTTTTTTTGACTAAGAAGAATAACTTTTTTTTTTTTTTGGTATGAGTTCTGTGACTCTTTTTGAAAATAATGATTATTTGATATCTTGCAGAATGTGATCCTACAGTTTGTTTCAATGCTTCACAGCTGGAGTGCAGAGAAGATCAATTTATTGTTCAAGCAAAACAGGAAGATCCCTGTTGTTTCTCTTACCTCTGCGGTAAGAAGCCTTTAATGTTTTTGTGGGTAACTGAGGAATCGTCAGGTGTTTCTAAAACTAATCTACAGTTGTAAAGATCATGCCTTTACCCCAAAATTCTTGGAGCTGGGACTACAAATGGGTCAGGCTCTCTAGTGCATGAGTTTTCCTGTTTTTTTGGAATCTTTTACTTCCAGCATAATAGAACATGTTATTTGAACTGGAAAATAAAACTTGTTAGCAGACATTGCTGTTTATCCTTGCTTTATCCTATACGATCAATGCTGTCAGTGTGCTGTATCGTGGATTGCAGCTCGTTTTTGGCTGCTATCAACAAGCTATCTGTTTTTCAGTGCAAGTCCTGACCCCTACATGCTTTACAATGCACTGCTGCTTTATATATGTTTTTATATTTGAGTGCAAGTCCATTAAAGCTCTCCTATCCAGGCCTAAAATAAAACCTGTATCATGTAGGACTCAAATGTGCTAATTTTCTACTATCTAGAACTTTGCAAATGTCTGACTCTTTTTAATTTAGTTTGCGAATCCTGTATTGAGCCTGTTCCCTTGTGTAATGAAGGAGAAATTCTCACTGTTGACCTTAGCACCATACATTACTGTTGTCCTCGGTACTACTGTGGTGAGTGTAACTGCGATCAGTTCACTATGTAACTGTTATTAGCTCTGTATGTTATTAATATAATAAAAGTAATAACTTAATTTAGAGCTGAATCCCATCCTTGGTGTGGAGATATGAAATTGTCCATACATATATGTCTGTACATTAAAAATATCTCTAATGAAATGTACAGTTTGTATACTGTCATACCTCTCTGGCTCCATTCATGAGTGTTTGAGCACTTTCATAGTATTGTTAACTTCTAGGGGAAGGACTAGACTAGGGCTTTCAAATGCTATAGGTATGGCTGCTATTCAAACAGCAAGTAACCAGAAAGAGGTATTTGCACTGTGATGAAGTCACTTTGCTGTTACTGGTGTTATGAAAGTGTGCTCTGTGTTTTTGAGTCATGTCTACAAACATAACTGCTTAAGAAACACTATTTTCCCGACACAGATTGTTGGAAAAATAATTATTTAGAATATTTTATCAAGGGAAATACAAACTGAAAATTTCAAAGGAAATTTGTCTGAGTAAATTTTGATATTTATCTTTTCCCCTCATGTAGTCTGTGATGAAAACCTTTGTTCTGAACCTCCTGTGAACTGCATGGGTGACATGACACTTGTGAAGGAAAATATACCCGGGCAGTGTTGTCCAGAATGGCATTGTGGTAGTTATTATTTTATTCTTTATTGCTGCTGTTAATACAAACTAAAATTAGCTAATTGACTAACAAGTTTTTGCTGTTGTTCTCAGAATGTAGCTGTGAAAACACGACTTTGCTGGCTTGTAAATTGGTAAGAACATTCCTTTAGATATTTCTATTAATAGCACTCAGTATTTACACTTCCCTTTCCATTCGTTGTTTTGTTTAGTTATAAAGGGGAACAAGACTGAGCAAGGATTGGCTGCAACATTCTCTTGAAGTAATTTCACTCTGTATGTTTTAAGACAACAAAAGAAGAGAAATACTATAATACTGTTTTGTTCACTGTTCACAAGAACCAACATACTGGAAATTTCTCCATTTAAATAACTCTTACTTTGAATATTTAAGGAGGGTGAGCTTTATTATCATTTGTATCATCTGGAGAACTGTTTTAATTTGTTAATCTTTTAAGCTTCCTATTAAAAAGATTTAGCATTATTGGACTTAAAAGATAAAGCCATTAATATTTTCTCCTCACATATTCTCTCATGTTTTAAAAATAGGGACTGTGATGTGAAAAATCATTAAGAATGAATGTTCAAATTCCTATTATTACCACAATGAAAAGAGTTTCCTCTCTATTAAAAACCTGTGCTTTGCCCTTCTCTTCTCATATGAAGATGTAATACATGAAGTGCAAACAGAAGTTGAAAATTTGAATAATTTTTGAAAGATGTCTTGTAGAAAGCAGTATTTTACCAATACAATTATTACTGAAAAAAAATCATATGTTTGTAGAAAACTACTGTTTAGCCACTCTGCTCTTTATATTCATTCCTAGATAAAATGAAATACTTGCTCATGTTTAGAGACAAATACACTGAATAACTTTGAACCTGTTAGTGTTTTTTGAATGCACTGCAATTTTTCTCTTTTATGAAAGTGGAAGTGGAAGTGATAAACACAGTATTGTGCATTCTCTAGGTAAGCATTGCACTTAGCCATGCATGATTTTAAAAACTCTTTTATCTTTTCATCTTCAGGGAGAAGTTCAAAAAATTGATAGTAGTGTTTCCAGTGCTTGTGGATGCACTCACTACATTTGTGGTAACCTTCATATTAATAATTTGTTTGTTTTTTATTTAGAAATAAAGACATGCAAAATCACAGAAGTAGGGCCGTAATCACCTTTTCAAATATAAACATGCTTTTTTTCCTGATTTTATGGCTACTTAGTGGCAATTATGCTCTTTCCTGAATGCAGTCCTGGGTCATAGAAGCATGTTACGACTGCCCTTGCTTTCAGAGTCAGGTGCTGCCATATCTCCAGTAAAAGGCTAGAGATATGAAGCAGGCTCTGAAACCTAGTGTGAGTGTTTGTAGTCCACTAGAGGTGGTAAGGAGAGAATACCAAACAACAGAAAAGCAAACTCTGTATCTGTCTGTCGTGACTGTGCAGCTTTAAGGTTAGATCTCTCTGCTCCCTTTCTTTACTCTCTTCCTCTGCAAAGTCTATATTTCAGCCTAGCTGCACACTGAAGTGCTTGAGGCACAACTACAGTACAAGTATCCTAATGTCCCCAAATTAAATATAGGAATAATGTTTCAATTGGCAGAAAAGCTACCCTTTTTGGAGTGGCCATGAAATAAATACTGTTAAAAAATGTTTTTTTTTTTTAATAAGAAATAAAAAAAATCACCAGAAATACCAGAAAAGTTATCAATTTTAACGAGTCATGTGTTTTGTAGCATTTAACGAGTCATGTGTTTTGTAGCATTTTCTTAGGGTGAATTATATCCCTCCCTCCCACCATCTATAGGACAATTTAAAACACTAACCCAGTATAAAGACTGGAAGACTTTCCCAGGGCATAGGACCCTGCTTTTTTTTTTTTTTTTTTTTTTTTTTTTTTTTTTTTTTCTTCCCCTTTTCCCTATAGTGATTCTGGTAACTTCCTTTATGAAAAAAAACTTCTCTGGTGACACTGGTGACACTTTTTTTTTTTTTCTTTCGGTGCTAGAAAAGGATGATGTGTGCATTTTCCAAGACGTCACTGTCCTGAGTCCGGGACAATCAGTGGTTCAGTATTTAGATGGAGACCTTTGTTACACTGTACAGTGCTTACCAGAGAAAGATCCGAACACAGGATACAACGCCGTGCGTTTTACAATGGTCAACTGTTCTCAGCAGTGTGAAACTGTGAGTATTCCTAAAATACAGGAATGCTCACACACCGCAAGTGAGATAAAAATTTGTGTGAAGTTTTCTGCCAGTCCAGTTTGTTTAGCAACAATTTGAGAACTCAAAGGTGATGACACATGTATTCTGTCTTCAACCTTATTTTAAGATACATGATTTCTAGTAACATATGTGAACATATTGAAACTAGTTTTTATATCTCAGATAACAGTCAGGGGGCAGAAAATACAGTGGCATGTTCTGCACTGAGGATACTGCTGTTGGCCTCAATGGTGTCTGGTTATTACTGATGTCTATGATGCTTTGTTTCCACTGGGATTTCAGAGTAATTAGGATGATGTCCTAATATAGAAATTTAGGTTCCTTCAGACTAAGCAGTCCTGAAAATTGTCTACTGAAGAGTTGTCAGGGCTTAAGGTGGGCTTTAGATTTTTAAAGTCTAAAATCAGTGAGCCTTACTTGGATTTATCCCTTAATTATGTATATACATGTATGTATAAGCAAGCACACCTACTTTGATGCATATGTCATTTCTCATAACATTTTTTGTTTCAAAAATCAGCGGACTTTCATTTATTGTATCTTTTTAAAAAATGATAAAATGATATTTGATAAAAAAAAGATTTTTTTTTGTTTTCTTACTAGCATCAAATATATGTTCCTTCATCCAGTCACCATACTTGCTGTGGTACCTGCCAGAATGTGTCCTGTTCTTTTCATTCAGAGAATGGAACATTAGTTGTGCATGAAGTAAGTGCCTCTGCACTGAGATAGAAAATAACTGTAATGATACAATAGAGTGGTGTAACAGTCTTTATTTAGTTGACTTACAGTAATATGAATCTTGCTTCATGTCTTCTTACTGCTGGCAACACAGTTCCAGGATATATAACTGGTATAACTGGAAAAATGCACGGTTCTTTATAGAACCACTATTTCACAGTAAGTGAATACCTTATTTCACGTTATTGGTTATAGTGTATTTCATAGATATGTGGCCCTATATTAGATACAGATATGTGTATCTGTATTCCATAGATATATTTCAAGATATGTGGCTGCCATCACTTACCTAAGGTTGGATGTACTGTAGGAGCAGGACCACATGCTTAGAATTAGAGAAGCTGCAAAAACTTTAATATTTCTGCATATTGGGATTCCTACATCTCGCTCTCCTACTCTGGTTTCTACAGAAGGGAAGGGAAGGTTTGGGACCCTGAGTGTGAATTCCCGCAGCTGCATCTAGGAATTTAGAAGGCACTGTCACTTGGTTCATGCTAGCTATTGTATTCAGGGAAAAATACCTGAATTGCACAGTGTGCTGAGCAATGGGCTGGACAGTGGATCCTTGGCTCTATGGAGAGGTAGATGCTTGGGCAAGAAAGGCCCTTCCCTTTGCTGAGTGTGGCGGTGGGCAAGAGCGTCTCCACTCACTTCAGTAGATACTACAACATAACAGAATGACGTTTACATACCTGCAGGGCTTTGAGAAATAAGTGAATGTTTTGTCTTTCCTGACAATTTCCTGAATTCTGTTTGTACATTCAGGAAGGAAGCACCTGGAGCTCCAACTGCACAAACTACAAGTGTGCAAAGACCGCAGCAGGGGCTATGATACTGGGGTCCAGTGTTATCTGCCCCCCTTTTAATGACACTGAATGTACAAAGGTTTGTACTTTGGATGAGGTGAGTAACAATACCTGATCTACCCGAATGGAGTTTGGCCTGCATGAGGAAACACACGTACCTCACAAAGTTGCCTTAAATTAAAAAAAAGAAAGAAAGGTGGTAAGTAGAAACATGAAGCAAGCAATTTACAGTCTTGTTTTCAGTTTTTTTTTAAAGACTTTTTGACTAACAAAATATCTATGAAGAGTATGGAAGTTTCTTTTTGGAATTGTGCTTCAGATTCCTCTATATCAAGCGCTAATCATTATATATCTTACTTCAGTTCTGAGTAATTACTATGCCAAGTTTGTAGTGCACACACTTCAAATAAATTGGATGAAGCAGTTCAGAACTGTTGCTTATAAATGTGAGCTATATTAAAAGTTCCTTTAATTATGAAAGGAATAGGATGACAAGAGTGCATATAAATGTTATTATCTCTTAAAGTAAACTTGCATGGACTTAGCAAAACGTATCTGTCATACATGAACTGGTATCTGCCAACACCATAGAATGTGGGAAGAAATATGTAGTAAACCATATTCATTGCATGAATTCATTGCATATTTCTTTATAGTATACCATATAGTACATTGTATTTATATTATAAGCTATAAATAATAACAAATGTATAGAGAGGGTAACATCTCTATCTTGACTGCCAATTATACATTCAGCAGAAGTCCTGTATATTTGTTACATATGCTTAAAAAAATCTCTATTTCTTCCCTAAAGAAGACTATCCAAATTCATCTATCTGAAATTAATGCCTGTTCTACTTTGACTTTATTCTTAATTTTTTCCCTTGGAATCGTCTCATCAATCTTTATTAGAATCTTGACTTAATAACAGTGGTCAAGATTTTCAAGAATGGAACTCTAAAATTATTTCCCTGGATCTGCCTGACCTACTTTTAAGAGATGCCAGGTGTAGATCTGAGCTGGTAGCTAACAAGAAACCTCTTTGAAGTCAGTTGAGGATCTTTGCAGAACAAATGTGTATTGAAGAGGCTGAGTTTAAGTGTTCTTTTAAAAACTCTTGAACAGCTTATTCAGTTTTTTTTTTTTTCTCTGCAATGAGGTAAAAATGCATGCTAGCTCAATAGGATGGAAGTCTGAAAATTGTGTTTTGTCTGTTTGTATTTGGTGGCCTGCTTGATGTGTAGGTCTGGGTTTTCACTAAAAATGTGGATGCATTTCTTGCTTGCCCTCATTCCGTTTTGCTTGATGTCTCTCACTTGCACTTTTTTAATTTGGAAAGGACATTTTCTTCATTTTGATTTATTGTTGCCTCCTTGGCTAAGAGCAGCTTTAGAAGAAAGCAATAAAAAGTTTATTTTTATTTCAGAAAAAGAAGAGTACATCAGGAGATCTGAAATTCTGCAGTTAATATTTCCTTTACAAATGTATCTATGTATAATGTTGTAAAAAGTGACCTATAAGTTACTAGTTATCTGCTTGGCATGTGATCAGTATAAATCCTTCTATGTCACTGGCCAAAGCACATACATGAAAAAATTAAAATATCCTAACAAATGTCAGAGATAAGGAAATAGATGGTAGCAGATGGTATAAAAAGATGCTTAGAGAAACTAAGTGGCTGATTCAAAAGAATCTAGATCAGATAAACAATAACAAGTGTATTTTTCAGTGCAAAATCTTTAAAGGGTTTTTGAAGCAAACCATCAGCTGATACACATCTGCTTAATACTTTTGATTTCAACAATATTAATTTTTACTAGCTGGACATCTTTTAATTTGAAATATCTTGAAAGAGAATTAATCCTTGCATTGAACACAGTCTTTTTTGATATATTCTTTTTTGTTTTCCTAGAATGGAGGAACTGTGCAGACGTATAATGATGGCTGCTGCAAGACCTGTAAGTGAAGAAGGCCGCAATATGTGCTAGTTTGGCTTTGGTTTTGGAAGTCTGTGTTTTTTAACCTCAAATGCTGGGACATAAAGAAGGAAACAGCATGCAGTTCCCCCGCCCCTCAACAATCAGAGTTGTTATAGTTACTTAACTACTACTTATTTAAAGATGTTGCTTTATTTGGCTGCTGACTGGTGATTTTTAACATTATCCTTCTGGAGTATAACCAGATCTCTCCAAATCTCCTGAGGAACATGAAAAGCTGTCTCAATTTAAATAATGAAAAGATTGTTTTTATTTCTAAGCTGACTCTAAAATGTTGCCTATATAATTTTACCATAAAAGCTACGGATTTTTCCCCCTAAAATTGCTTTCTAATTTGATAATATTTTGAAACAAGTCTATAAACTTATCTGTTCCATTCCTGTATATTTTCTAGGGTCAGATTATGAGAATTATTATTTTTTTAATTGAAAATCAATTCTTTCCACATCAGAAAACATATTTACACTCGAAATGAGGAAAAAATTATTCAAAGTTAAATTATATTGATGGTAACAACCCTTACATAAAATTGACTTTTATTATTTTTGAATGCCTTCCCATTTTCTGAATGTTTATATAAAGGTCTAATTATTTATGCAGTTTTAAAAGCAGACTGAGAATAGAATCTGATTTTCTCTGCAGTGTTGAATAGGAAAGATTTTATTATCAGGTTATTTAATTACAGATTATTATCTATAATAGAATATATATTATTTTAGTAATTAAAATTCAATTTATTACTATATGCTATGTATATTATAATATTACATAAAAACAAAACACCAAACCGTAAAAGTAATTATGTAGGGAAACTTGCTGAATACCATAAAAAATCCTTCTTGCTTTATCAGCCTTTTTTGTGCTCAACATGAGAGTTAAAATGTACAAACAAATTAGACTTTATTTTTTTTTGACAAACCTCTCATTAATAATATTGAATAGAATGTCACAGACATATAAATATATATTGCACAGTAATTTATAGGATCAAAAAGTGCAAGGTATTAGCTACATATGTGAATTTCTGTTGTAAATAATTTCGCTAATGGGGGGAAATATCCATACTTACCAAATACAGAACAATACCTTCCAAATTATGTGGGTTTTGAAAGCAAAAGTATTTTGGTTCTATTATATGCAAATCATAGAAAAAATAGCTAGTTAAATAGAACAGAATACTTAAAAAAATAGAATGATCAGGGAAAAATATCACCAGAATTGTACTAAAATATTTTAATCAATATTCTTAATCTAAATAGCTAAATATTTTTGAAAATATTTAACCAACCACAAAAAAAAATAGCTTGGCTTTATTTAGAAAATTAACCTAAGAATTAATGATTTTCTGTTGACCAGGAAGATTCATATTCTGGCCATGTTCTGTGGCCTCAGGAAAGGCATTGTTATACTTCAGAAATACGTGCTGAGGTGGCTGCTAAGAGAAAAAAATACAATTTATGATTTTATTTTTCTTTGTATTTTTATTTTATTTTTAACTAAAAGCATGTGCCCTGTGGTGAAGCAGTTAAAAAGACTACTTATCAATAGAGCTTGCAGCACCTTGGGGTTTTAATGGGAACAAGTAATATTCTGAAAGAGCTTGATTCAATGCATGCAAAGTGAGTGCATATATTTAATTCTTACCTTGCCATAGAGTGACTCATTGCAAAAGTTTGATTTACAAGGAAACATCATTGCAGTTTTGCGTTAACCAGGAGAGTAATAAAGTTTAGGTCATCTTTAGTGAGACTTGAAGCAGTTGCAGAAGAGTTTCTAAATTTGGAAGAGTAACAGGAAGTTTCTCACCTTTTGCTAAAAGAAAAATGGCAGTTGGCAGTGTAAGAATTAATGAAATGTCATTTATATAAAAAATGTTTATGTTTCATGAGAAACTTATATTCCTAATAATTCTGCCAGGTTCTGGATTGGGTGTATTACCCTTTGCCATTAGCCCAGTAGTGACTACTGATAGTATTAATTGTGAACCAGGTATTATTTTTAATAATATATTTTCTTATTTTTTAAATAATGGTGTAAGCACTGCTTGTATATATGCTTATAGCTGTCACTACCATTAAATGTTGCCATATAGTTAACGGTATTGGTCTTGATATGGAGAGATGCTGATCCCCTGTTAGCCTCCCAAATCAGCAGTTTCCTAAAGCGTGGGTAGAGCTCACGGCTCGGCACCTGTCAGAGTTGAGTTCATACGTTTATGGTATATGCTACTCACAGTTCTTCCTCCCTCTCTTCATTTCTAAAATCATTTTTTTATACATGAATTTACTGTGCATGGTCGTTATCGTAGGAAATACTGTTGCTTTTACAAGTATCATCATCCTGAATTGCTGTTAATAAGAGGTTCTACACCAGATCCTGTCTCTGAATTTAAAGGCTGAGCTTTCTTTGTCTTTAAATAGAGCATCTCATCTTTGCAGATATGGATTTATGTCGTATTTCTTCTGTGTCACAAATGATATGTTTTACAAAGTTAGCAAAATGTGGGGAGGAGAGAGGGAGAAAATATAACCTCAAAATACAGCCATATGTTAATATATATTCTTTACACCCGTAATTAAGGAATGTTATAGAACCATTGCATTATGAACATAAATCTTTGCTTTTAGTGACATACAACTTTACAGAAAATTCAATTCCTTACTTAAGTAAAGAGCAAGTAAAGCTAGCATACCTGATACTGAATGCAGATCTTTCAGACAGTTGAAAGTAGGAGGGCTAAAAGTATATCAGCAGACATCTTATTATCAGACATCACCATTTTATGACACTGAATTGTCATGTATTTATGTATATGTGGCTTATAAAATACAGATGGTTTTTTAGCCGTACTCTGGAGTCAAACCAACTTTCAGATACCCAATAGAGCCTGGATTGCAGAATATACTGCAATTACTCACAGCTCACCAGTCTTGTTAAGAGTGCTTACCACACATGTGGGAAGGAAACGTACACCCGACCATGCAGGCATGTGCGAAAGAGAAGAAAAACTCAGCTGAATAGTGCTTATTATTTCATATGCTAACAAACCCAATAGCTGATTTTGATCAATAGAGGAACTGTAGATCTAAATCTACTACACAAATAGTCATAACTAAAAGTCTGGTATGGAGTGCAGCATGGAAGATTTTACATTTAATTGTTTCAGAGTTGTACTGTGATTTTTATTATGCACTGGATAGCTTTATTTCTCAAACACTGAAATAGATATATATGTATATCTCCCAAAATGTATGGGAAAATGCAGTATTTCCATAATCTCCATTGCCTTTGTGCTGACTCAGTGCTACATGCTTCAGTTCTGGGTGGTAAAAGCTGCACCATACTTGGGAAATATCTGCATCTCCCTCTTTCAAAGATTCCTTGAAGCTATTCTTTCTCAGGAAGACAGCAAAACCTATATAATTCTATCTAAATGTTAAGAATCAGAATAATGTCAAGGTTGCAGTCACACTCAGCTTGCAATCACAACTTGTCGTATGTCATATTTTGGAAATATTCTAAAATGCAGGATCAAAATTGTGTTTATTTTCAGTATTCCTATTAAATAAGCAGAATACCTTTCAGTCAACCCTTCTCATATATCCAGTCTTCCTATTAATACTAAAAGCCAAATTTTTCTGTAATTGTTTTTTTTTATGTAAATCTTGAGATATGTGTATTACTATTTTTTTTGTATAAACTAGCTTTAATGGGGCTTTATATCTCAGTTGTTCTTATATGTCAGCTATAAAATCTGTAAGTTTTGAAAAGTATTCATTAATGAGAGTTTTCTTTTTAAAAAAGGTCATATTAGAGAAGCAGGTTTTACATTAATGAGAATTGTATACAATTATTAAAATTATTTTAATAGCCTTCAATTCTTAATAATAAACACAACTTAGAAAGTACATTCATTCAATATATATTTTCTGTATTTTATTAGGTAAAAAGGAAGATAGAATTTGCCAGAAAATGACAATCAGAACAACCGTAAGAAAAAGTGACTGTATAAGTCAAAGCCCGGTAAGCACAAAACAAATGGTATTTCATGCTGTGCCTGCAGCATTCCAAATCAAGTGTTAAAAAGTGAACTAAAGCCATCAATAAGCAATAAAAAATGCTACCTTCACAAAAGCAGACCTTTCACAACATTCTGGGAATGTTATCCTACTTGTAGATGGAATAAAATTAACTGGTTTGGCTCATATATGGCTGAAGGGCAGAGCCCTCCTACCTGGAAAAACATCTGGCTCCAAATGAAAAGTACACAGTGTAATTGCTTATTATTGAAAAAGGAGCTGAACTCATCACCGTGAAATAACAAAAAAAAAAAAAAAAAAAAAAAAAAGGAGTGTAAATATTTCCACTTAAGTTGTGATGGAAACATAGTTACCTTCCTTCTTAAAGACCTTAAAGTGTTATAAATTCACCATCTCCCTTATTTATGGTTCCATTTAAGTCATCTTATTTCTCAGCTTTGCTGTAGTCCTGTCTATAACACCTCGGATATATCTCCAGAATGTGTTTCTCATCTAGTACTTAAAGGAAAAGGATTTGACCCAAAATATCGAGACTTCGAGAAGTCTTCTGAGAAGTTTTTGTTGAAGAAACTAAATAGTCATAAAGAAAGAGGAGAGAGATGTATCCTCAGGTGCTAATGCACTTTACCCTTTCCCTCTCCAACTTTCAAGGAGAAGGGGTGACTTTCACTCATTTTGTTTAGAATACTGTTGCTTTTCAGCAGTGAACATGAAAAGATTGTGTTTTTAGCTTTGTTAAAAGTTAGTCATTTGTAATACCAAGTTTTTTTTTTTTTTTTTTTTTTTTTTGTATCCACAGCACAGAGTTTTGTTTAAGGTTAAAGTAGAGTACATGACTAATCAATACTCTTCTGTTTAAATAAACTTCATTAGAAATCTGGCTACACTTAGTACAAATGAATTATAAAGAGTCCTTCCCAAATGTTAAAATGGATTCTCATTCCAAAGAACTTTGGAATATTGTATCTTGAAAACAAAACCTGAAATGTCTAACTCAAGTTCTTCTTTTACTAACAGGTAAATGTGGCGTCTTGTGATGGAAAATGCCCGTCTGCAACGATTTTTAATGTTAATATTGACAGCCACTTAAGATTCTGTAAATGTTGTCGAGAAACTGGGACACGTAATCTGACTGTGCCTCTATACTGCTCAGGAAATGGCACTGAAATCATGTATGTCATTCAAGAGCCTATAGACTGCTCGTGCCAGTGGAACTGAATGCTGCTGGGTATACAATTTTGTCTGAAGAATGAAAATGAGTTGCCTTTCACCAAACTGTATGTTTTGTCCTTGGATGGATAGAGTCTCATCAATTATATTCATAATATAACCTTTCATGAATTTAGTAGAGGCTTTTTGTTCTACAAATTTCCTTTTAAAATATTGACATATATAGAAAGAACTACATAAATCTTTTTGAACCAGATATAATTTAGTCAGAATCCATTTATATACATTTTCAGATGTGCTGCTGAAAACTGGTTAATGTGTTTCCATGCTTTTAAATTTTGGATTATGGCTACCTGTCCAAATTCAGAAATTCTCAGCAGTTCTTTTACTTAGGAACTTTCAGTTGAAGACCTTTGGAATTAATGCTTATGAGAAAGATTTATATTGTGTTTTTGAGAACAATCCTAACTCTTTTTTTTTTTTAATAAATGAATTCAACTGAAACATTTTTATCTTGCTGAAAAACCTATCTTTTGATGTAAGATATTGTCAGACTGGAGTCTGCTTAAACTGGAAGTCACTGTGAAACGTGATTGCAGTTTGTAAATACCTTCAGCAAATTTTCAGAGTATAAAGTAAAATAATAATAACGTTTTTAAACCTTTGATATTTACTTAATTTTGTTATTTATGTTATAAGTACAAAGCATTGTTAGGCTGAAGAGTTCAGGCTTCTGTGCCTTCGTTACAAATATCTAATAGCTTTGTCTGTTACGAAGGGTTCTATTTTATATACATTTTGAAGTTTTTACAAGTAAGAAATTGGCTATTAGCTGTAGAGTAAGACTCTAACAACTATGCATGCATTTATTACCAAAACAAGGGAGCGCACATTTAACTATTCATAGTGGGTTTTTACCCTTTGCTTAATAGTTTGATTTTTTTTGTTGTTAAACATATTTTAATTAAATACATTTTTTGAATATTGAGATTTAGACTCATTTCATTGGACATTTCTAGGACTCATTATTTTTGAGTCCACAAAAAAAAATCTAATTAAGATATATATTTTGAAGGGTATAGGTGAGCTAGGCATGTAGAATCAGGCTGTGAATACCCATGATTCAGCATTCTAAGTTGAATATGCTCTCCCTTATACCACATAATCATACCACATAATATTATCTATTTACAAGCTCACTGATTGTAACCTAGTTTAAATAAAGACAGTGGGACCTCACCGGGACCAGTATTTTCCTTGTTGTAAGTTATTTTCAAATTAAAATTCTTGTTTAAAATTCTGAGAACTTCTTGGCAAAGCTTTTTTTTCAAGCTGTTATCATTTAGTTACAAAGATGAATATAATATAAGATGAAAATAATTTTAAAACTACGGCTATTTCCTTCTGAATCTTTAAACTTTCTGTATATTCGTTTTGATAGATTGTGAAGAAAACGTTGAAATCTGTCTTTACTAACAAGACTCTGTCATCTATTCATTGCATCCATAAAAAACACTGATTTGGTTTAACAATTAAAGAACAATCTGTTGTATTATCAGTAAAATATTTAACTGTTATAAAGAAATAGTGATGACCTAGAGATGAAGGGCCATTTTGATAAAGTGTCTCATTTGCACACTGTTATAGTTTGTGTGGCAGATATTCCAAGGAATTATATATTAGAGCCTAGAACAAAAATATTCTGTGATATTGCCGAAGGGATTTGTGTATAGAAATTTTTATACAATCCAAGTATGGAAATTTAATTATATTCATAGCCATAAAGTTTGTGTATTAGTATAGCAAAAGAAAAGGACCACTATTCAAATTAAAATAGATCCTTGGGACCTTTTATTTTATAAGAACATAGATAATAATCCTATATTTATATCAAGAGAGTATGGGACAAAATTTCTTAATGAGTTTTGCATGTGAGAAATTTCAGAAAGATCCTACAAGCTAGCATTTGTATATACAGTGACAGAAGACTTGATGAGTTTTAGCTGAATGCAATGCTTACTGTAAACAAAGTGGTTTTGTAAGATTTAGAGATGTATTTGTAAATAAAGAGAAATTAATAAATGTTATTTTGAAGAATCATTATGTATGCTGACATAACAATGTTGATGTACTTAATTTACCTATGCCAGTGAGCATGAACTCTAATGCAGGATCTTAAACTACCCTGGAATTATGAGCATATAAACTTCAGATTAGTTCCATGGTAATATGTACAAGGAAAAAGAAATCTATTAAAATATTTTGCCCTGTTACAGCATTTGGTTTAAATTCAACAGTCAATGGGAACAGGGTCAGGATCCTCCCTAAAGCCTACAACAAAATGCTGTATTTTCAGTGGAGTGAAACTGATCTAAGACTGTCTGTCATTTAATTTTTTCAAATTCTGACTTGTTTGGCTTGGTCAGAAAGTGAGCATCCAATAAACCTTGTGGATCATTTTCTGGACAGTCATTGACCCTCTACCTTGATGAAGATAAAATTGGCATAATGTGGCATATTTTATGTGAACTAGCTCTTGCAAGCCTTGGAGCAGGTACAAGTGAGCCTGCAGTGTGGCAAGAATTTTCTGCTCTAAATCTTTCCTCAGTCTATAATTTATATAGATGTTATTCCACAGTTACACCTGCGGCACAGATGCCCCAATCCTCTGCCCTGGCGTTACACATAACCTGCACAGGCATCTCATGAGCTGCTTTTGGAAGCTGAACCAACTCAACTTAGTAAAGCACCAAAAATTAATTAGTTCAGTATTGACTAACAGACCGTTACTGCATGCGAGGTTTCCTCCCTTTTATCAAATCATTTCTACTCCATGCCTAGGAATGCACGCCTTTCTGTAACTCCCACACTTCCAGCAGAACAGCAGATGACCCAAGGAGCCCTGGTTAGTTGTGTCCTTTGCCTCATTCATAATTTATTGCACCTGTCCTTCATTCCTAAATTTGCTGTCCTGTTCTCCTGGTCGTGCTTGCAAATGGAATTTCCTGAATTAAAGGCTTACCAATAAGACTATGTAGTTTATTATTTTTAGGGATTTAGATAAATATATTTCAAGACTTGGAATTAGATTCAAGTGAATATGCCTCTGCTGAATAGTAAGGCTTTGCCCATATTATTTATAATATTTATAATAATATAATTATAATATATTAATAGTATTATTTATAATATTAGTCTTTTATAATTCCGTTGCCTTACCAGGTCACTTGTAGTTAAGACCCATTTTTTGCTTAGTTAGACTCCATATATTTGCATGATTGATTGCCTTTCTGCAGGCAGGGAACTTCCCAGATCCATGTCTCTGTAACAGTGGTGAAAGAGTGGTGAAAAAGTTGGATCCACTGAGGCGCTTTGTTGCCAGTTTCTTTGGAGAGCAGGATGAGGCATGAAAGATTTTGTTTAAATATAGTTAAAAGAATATGACTATAAACTATATAAGAAAATAGATAGAAGAATATGCTCCAGTGTGACACGAAGTGCCCTGTTCATCATGTGCGGCAGTGCTGCTCCTGGTGTGACTCTTTTTTTTAATATATATATTTTTCCAGTAAGAATTTAAAGGACAACACCCATTTCTAAATGCAGACATTAGTCTTTATGCAAAAATTTACTGCCAAATAAATTTAGCAGTATTTAAATTTAGCCAATAAATTTAGAGTTGTGACATTTATGACAATAGCAGTATAGCCAACACAGAGGGGCGACATGAAATCTAGGAAATGAACAGAAATTTTTAAATGTGGAGTGGGAAGTTGGTACTATTTTCTCTAGCTTAGGTTGGGTTTCACAATCCTGACCATTCTGGAGAATATACTTTCAAAAAATATTCAAGTGAAGGATTCTTTAGAGTCACATATCTCATCACTTAGTATGAATGCAGGAGGAAAAAAAAAGGCTTTTATTGACCAAAGATTATGAGGGAAAGGGATTGTACCTAATACTGGGTAATGAGTTTTCTATTATTCTCTCTCTAAAGGCAAGGTGGAATGTACAAGGAAACGGGAAATGTTATTGTCTACCCATTCTCATTAACAAGTTGCCATGATTTAGGGGAGATTTGAAGAAAAATGAACTCCAGCAACTGCAAATATGATTCATTTACTAATGCTTTGCAGCTATATACTGACATTTGGGGAATGCTTTTTCTTAGCCCATTTTCAAAAATAATTCAAATATAGACCATTGAGGTCGTCATGTGTCTACTGAAATCAGTGGTAAAACATTCCTTAAGATTGGAGGGAAGAGAATGTTACTCAGAGGAGCTGCTTCCACAGGCAGGGTTTAGATGGAGAAGGGAGGGAATTGAGAGCTTCTTTTCTACTGGTTTTGGATTCTGGGGGAAACCAGGAGTGAATGGTGGTAAAACTTAATCATCAGGCATGCTTAATAGAAGGAAAATGGTTATGTTTTGGGGAATGTTCCTTTGTTTCTGTGGCATTTCTTTTTGAAAGTACTTGCACATTTTAAAAGCTCAAAAATTGTAGTTTACTGCTGAGATTCAGCTTGGTTGTTTATCTTAGGTTCCCCAAAGAGCTGAATGAGGATCTTTCCGGTGACTCCACCGCAATGTCTGTTTCTGCCCTAGGACTAATAGGACTAATCTCTGTTTTTCTCTTTTTTTTTTTTTTTTTTTTCATGTTTTATGGACAGGATGGTGCAGGAAACTTGTGCAACTGCTGTATTCCAAACCGCTCAGAGTCAGCCTTTTTTTTTTCATGTTAAATTTAAAATTTAAAAATGTCCACTAAGCCTCACTGGTTTAAACGACACAAGGTAGTAATTTATGCTAGTTGCTTTGATTGTGTTTGTTACTAAGGGTTTTTAATTTATTTGTTTCAGATAGATACACTTTGCAAATCCATTTTGCTTAGATGGAAACTACTCTTTTAAAGTGAGTCAAGAACAGTATTCCAGGGAGCAACTTTTGTTTTGGGAGCATATTTCGTATGGACTTAGGTAAGAAAAGCCTGCAAACATAACTCTACATTTTTTTCTTTTTAGTGTAAAATGTATGCATTAATTAAAAAAAAAAAAAAGTCCATACTGAACCCCACTGCTGTAAGGATAACCAGCTTGTTTTGGACACTAACAGAGGAACAACTGGGCAGGAATCCGAACTAGGCAGAGTATGTGCCACCTGGGGAAGTTAAGGTAAGAACAGACACTGATATCAGTGATCCTGACTCTCTGGCCAAATATGAAGCCATTGACACTCCTGGCACCGAGGCGGCTGTGTTGTGTAGGGAGCGAGAGGAGAGGAAACCTGGGGAGCGCACGGGACTTAAGGGACAGCTGGGCTTTGTGTCCTGCCCTGGGGGAGGCAGGGCCAGAGCAAACAGATGCAGATGCAGGATGTGTCTGTGGGAGGGATAAATACAATTGCTAGTTTTCTCCTCTGGTGTCTTAAGTGTTTTAGCACACTTTTGTTTTGAAGCCGTTGTGTTTCAAATACAAAGCAGGTGCTGGGACTGTAATATTTCTTTTTCTATGGATCAAGCAATTTTACTGCTGCTTTTTTTAAAATACGTATTTCAGGTAAGAAAAAATACTCCCTTTTCTGAAGGTGGATAGATGCTCTAACTGAATGTTAAAAATGTGTCGTTTGGACTGCTTTTTTTGTGACATTCTGACATTCCTAAGGAGCTGTCACTGTTTGTTACTGAGCATTCCCAGTCTTCCTTATATTTAAATTGTTAGAAGCTCTCTTCAGATCCCTAATCTGCTGTATTATCTGCTGCTTCTGGCTCAGATGTTGTTCCCAGAAGTAACAGATCTCTGCTTTTTAAGTCCCAAACAGGCTGATACTGCTTTGTAAGCTATCATCTTTTGGACACTGCAGAGAAATTTATTATGATACCAAAAACTCAGAAGTATACTCGAACTTCAGCTTTTGGAAGTTACTTATGTGGAAGATGTTTTGCCTTCTGAACTGAAGCAGTCATGTGTGGGTCAGCCCTTTGGATTTGAACGGCTTTAAAAGTATCATAGATATGGCTGAGTTTCTATCTGTGAGCTTGTCATCTGAAACTCATGTAAACTTCTGTTACTCCTTTTACACCTGCAGAGCAACTTTGGCAAAGAGTTCCACACATCAGCTACCAATTTTGTGAAGAGCTACATCTTTTTATTTGCACTGAACCTGAATCCTACCAGCTTTGTTTGATCCTTTCCAGTTCTTAGATTTAATATTTATATATGCTATTATATATATTTATCTTAGAGTTCCCAGATTGATAGTTAGAATATTTTGTCATTAGGTACAGGAAGTTACCTTAAACCAAGGTTCAATTATGCTATTAGATCTACATTTTCTTCATTAACAGCTGTATTCCTGTATGTTTCTGTTACAGGGTTCAGAAAGCCTAGACTGTGATCAAGTGAAAAAGCCTGTGAGAGCAGCTTTGATGGAATGGACTGGATTACTCAAAAGAGAAGATCCAGACTATTATATTGTAACATACCAGCATTCAGATGCTTTCAGCCAAAAAGTAAACTGTTTTTTGTGCGTCTAAGCTCTAAGTAGTATAAATGTGTTTAAACTCTATATACCAATAGTTAATAGTGTTCTTTTATTTATAAAAAAGAGAGATTGTTGTAAAATACCAGATAAATCAAGTGAAGGTTTGGAAAAATGATGCTGATTTCTGTAGCTTCTGTCATTTATGTGTACTCCTTGGGAGTCCTGTTGAAGTTAGTGGGAAATAAAACACCCTTGGTTGTCTTGTGGAATAAGGCTAGATGCTCAAGTTAAAATGTGTAAGTTCTTCACTGCACTATGGTTTGAAAGAGGAGTCTAACCTCCCGGAGGGACATGAGCACCACCTCTGGATTTTTGTGGAGGGCCTTGTTCTTGTTGTGAGCACAGGATGTTCTGCAACTAAAGGAAAATTTAGGGATTTTAACATGAAGGGGTTTGCTAATGGCTCAAATGCTTTCTGAAAGTTTCTAAGAAGTGCATTGGTATGTTAGACATGCTGCAGGATTAGACAGAAAGATATTTGAAAGCTTTATAAATGATTTATGAATTATACTTGTACCTTTCACTATACCCAGAAATTCTTTTAAATTGCAGAACATTAGAAATATATCTAAAGTTGAATGGAAACCTCTCGGTACTACAATTCTGCTTGAAGAAAGCAAGAAGTATGATATTGCAATAGCATCCATAAAAAGTGGACAAATTTTAAGTGTAAGATCTTTTAAGACACGTAAGTATTAAGATATAGAAATATTTTGGCATCTTTATGGGTAATATTGAAAATTATATAAATGAGTTGAAATCTTGAGATAAGTGAAGTATTTAGAAAATTTGCAGCAATCTGTGTTTATATCCATGTAAAGTAGAAAGAATAGTTATAGTATAACTCTATTCTGCAATATGGGACTGATGTAGAAGTTTGGGAGATTATTGTATTCGAATATTTGATGGATTACATTGGTTCTGGGAGGGATTTTTAAAAGAACTATCAAGAAAATTACATATAGCCTTGGAATTTTCTGTCATTTTAGGGTTGTGATTGCTTGTTTTAATTGTAGAATTTAAATACTGTCTTAGTTGAATACTAAATCTTTTTTAGTTTCCATTTCATTACAATTCCTCTTTAAAAATGGTTAATGAATAACCTAAACACATCAGTGTTATGACTGTCTGGGACATATTTTTAGTATAAGAATATTTACTATAAGTGAGTCCAAATTTTAAGCTAAAAAGGAGCTTTATAATCTTAATTTTGTTAGTTGCTTTTAATAGTAGTTCTATATCATCACCTTTGAACACGTTATCAGCTCTTACTAGCTTTAGAATTAAAAGTCTAGGCTCTGGATACAAATTTACATCAATGGATAAAATATTAAATTGAGCAAACATAACAGCAACCACAGATTATGTATTTAGCAGTTTACATGATATAATATGTAATTATGCTACTCTTGTTAGTGCATAGTGTTAGTTTAGTGTCACTCTAGTAGAACTAACTTGATCAAGGTCAATTGCTCAACTAATATTCTAGTAAAGTATTCACCTTTACAGTTATCCACTGCTTAATATGCACACTTCTGTTTCTCACTGAGTGCTTCAGCTGTAAGTTTACAGACCATCATGGTAAAAAATCACAAATTTCTTAATTGCTCAGTAAGACGTTTTTTGATTTGACACTCCATTTTTTCCCTACTGTATATATTCCTCATCGCTTCTTATAAGAAAAAAAAAAAACATTCATGGAATTAAATTTTGGACTAAGTATTCTGTTGTGGTGAAGATAGTGCCTTTTTTTTTTTTTTTCTACTAGGTGGAATTTCAGACAATGACATCAAAATATTTGTGACAGCTACTACTGTGTCTTTTAACTGGAGTACAATCACCACTGAATTTTCAGTTTCAGTTTCACTGAATGACAGTTCTTATCATATACCAAAAAAAAAGGGATTTTTTGTATGGAGTAACTTGACACCTGCCACCTTATATACATTTAAGCTTATATTTGAACAGCACCTTGGATTTATGAAAGTGTCTCAATTATTGGATGTTCAAGCTGAAACAGGTATGCAGTAGAGTTTATTATAGTCTTAATGAATGTAGTAAAACACTGCATATTTTCTCGAAGAGTTAAATATAAATTGTAGGAAGAGTATATTCCATCTGTTCAAGTTTTTTAGTATAAATGGATCACATACTTTCATTTCAATTCTAGAAAGTTGAAAGAAACTGAATTTTAATTTAATAGCAATTAGAAAAGATATTTCTAATTGCTAATTAATATTCACTGATACGTTTAGGAGTAAGAATTCAAATGTATGGATGCAAATATTTTATGATAAGTACCTGTTGTTTTGCTTTAGTGCATTTTCATTAGTATTCTTTTAGTTCACCAGACATTTTTAATACATTCATGATTTTGGAGGAGGGTTGATAAGTAATTAATGCATGCTTTTGGCTTGGAAATCCTGTGGCTTAATTAAATTCTATCATTCTCTAAATGCCTGTGTAATTTTTGAAAAGCTGACTCTCAAACATGGCCATTCATGGTAGAGCATATCCTTAAAACGCTGTCCTTGTCTATGTGCAGGTGCCTGTTCGCAGGGCTGGCTGGCCTTCCAAGGCAGCTGCTATAAAATGAGCAGAGAGAGCAAGCCGTGGAAGAGGGCTCAGCAAACCTGTGAGCTGTCGTCGCAAGGGGCACATCTGCTTGACATCGGGAGTGAAGCAGAACATGCTTTCATTTTGTCTTATCTCCGGACAGTCGGTCATATAATCATGTTATGGACAGGTCTGAATGACATAAAGGTCAGTCTATCTAGCTGATCTGCTTTGCTATTTTGTGCATGGAGGCAGGAGGATTTAGTGCCTACAAACACATTCTTCGAAATTAAAATTGCTAGGCTGTAAATTGGTTGTTTGCATGACTATTGGCATTTGTATGAGGAATAATTATTTCTTCATATTTCAAAATTAAATATTTAAGAGGGCATAGCAGGAAAAAAAGACCTGCTTATACATACATGTTTATTTATTTTTATTTATTTTATTTTTTCTTTTGATAGTGTCTCATTGGAAGGCTACTTCACCAGTAGGTGGGGATGTTTTACCACACTTTAAATCTAATTCTGTAGTTGTGTACCTTCCTTTCCATTGTTATCAAACTGGTTGCGGGTGGTTGACTTCTCCAGGTTCAGTACAGGTCTGAAATGTTGAGTAATTCTGGCTTAGCAGGCCTGTGTAGCCTATCTGCTGGATAGGACAACGCAGGAAGGGATTGGAGGGATTATTTTGTGTAAAAGGTTTCCTACCCTCCTGTCTGTGATTGATAGGTACACTATTGAATGCCACCTCTGCCGGTATTAAATGACACGGAGTGGCCTCGGTGCTGTGCTGTGCTCTTTGGGAGCAGTCAGGGAGGCCAATAACTGCATTTCAGAAAGATGGAGGCGATCTACCAGTAATGCCAGTAAATCCACCTGCTGTTTTTTTGGCAGAGATGTTATAGAAAGGAAATCTGTAGTTGGATTTAATGTGAAATTGAGTTTGTAGTATTGTTTTAGCAAGTTAACTTGATTATAAAAAGGAAGTTATGAAAAACTGACAGTAAAAATTGAAGTAAAATTTGTTTGCAAGAGCAGGAGGTATTTGGTAAACGTGTCAAAAATAAAAAATTTCTCTTTTTCAGATTCTGTTAAATAAAATTGATCACAAACAATATGAGGGTGGGATAACATAAAATCTGGTCTAGGTGTTGCTTTTCATTTAGAAAGCACCTGAACTGTAATGTATGTATTTTTCATGCAATATTGTTTTGTGTGTGAGATGTTAGGATTTTTATGGTATGTGGACATTAATCTTAATGAATTTGGCATTTCAGGAATAAAAAGTAGTGTTTCTAAGATGCTGTGAAACATAGATATTCCATGAAAACATAATATTTTTGCAGACTGAAAAGGGTGTTACAAGAAGTTTTTCTTTTTAAACTCTGTGTATGCAGAAAGCAGTTAATTACCTGTTTGGAATTTGATCATTAGCCAGCTGCTTAGGCTTAATCTTTACAAGCATTTTTAAGCTTGTGGGAGTCTAGTCAATTTAATGAACTAGATGAACAGTTTATTTTAAGAGTGGCAAGGAATAATAAAAAAATGCTTGTTTTTAAAGCACTTCTTTCCTAAATGTTTTTATTTAATTAGAGTATTCAAATAATGTTTAAGTCCGTATAGTTCAAGTACTATATGAATATGCTGAAATCCTTATTATAAGTGTCATTGTTGATTTGTTCATACTTCAAATTTTAAATCTTCTTTGAAATGAAATGAAAGTTGGGACTGTCACCTACTCAGAGGATTTCAGAATTTTTATTTTCTTATTGCCAAACACCGTGAAACTGTAAAAGTAAACAACCTGGTGAGAAGTAATAGCTCTGTTTGTTACATTTTGTGTTCTCCTGTTTCTCCTTCTTTAACGCTATTTTGACACTTCTACTCATTTAAATCCTTCCTGACATTGACCTCCTTGACAGTGAGAGATTGCTGGATGAGAGGTCCGTGTTTTGGGTGAGAAAGGGTGGAGCACTTAGGTGATCTGCTTACCTGCTTTGACCGTCTCTGGAGTTTTGGAGATTTAGTGTAGTCTTATCTACCAAACTTACCCACCCAGGCTTCTCTTGCAAGCTCTGACATGGAGATGTATATCGTAGTCATATCCTTTGGCTTCCTGTACTTGCGGTTAACTTTGGCACCTAGAGAATTCCTAGATGGTGCCTAGACCATGAGAAAAATATATGTATTGATGCACATAGGAGTTTGAAATTGCAGGCTAGGCATACAAGTCCTCCTAAAAGTGGAATTAGGTACATTAGTGTTCATACTATTGAAATCTCCTTCCTCTGCTTTGGAAAGACCAAAGACACTGTGATTTTTAAAATGCTTTTCAGTTCAACAGATCAGATGACTAAAATTGGCTCAGTCACAACAAAGATTTCTGTTTATTTTTCTCACAAAAATTGAAAATAATGTAAATTCCATGTTTTTAAATATTTTGAATATCTTTAGCAAAACTAAAAAACAATGGAAGATTTTAAATTATGGCAGCACCTCAACTTTTCTCCATCATCACAGTAGTTAAAGTATTTACTAAGGCTGTAGGATCGCAGATTTGCTATGCTCGCAAGGATATACGCTACTGTATCTGCTGAGGATGCTGCAAAAAAAAACGGCTTAAGGGTGGATTTGGGGTTATATACGTGTTAATGTATGCTACTGCAGTGAAACCCACGTCCGACCAGAGGGATCTGAATTACAATATTCTGGATAGTCAACATGCAGCACACACTCCTGCTTTGGTGCTCATGAGGCTTTGCTGGAGACACAGAAGGGACCTCAAAGGCAGAACTTTGAGTCAGGTTTGAGTGAATATCCTAATCCCTGAGCTAGGAGAAAATGAGAGCCAAGCAAAAACATAGTGCTTCTTTGTCTGGTTATGAGCCTAGCCTTCACTTTTTTTTTTCAGCCAAATTATTTCTCCATCCAGTCCAAATTTATTTTTGAAATGGATGAAATTTTTTTTTTAATGAATAACAGTTTTAGAAAATTTTCTACTCATACATCTTTAATTAATAATGATTTTTAAAGGACTGTTGGTAATAATCAAACACTGTAAATTATCTGTATGTCGCTTTTGTTATGATATATTATATATAGTAGTTTATAGCAACTAGAGGGGTGGCATTTTTATGTTAAATTATTATTTTTTTTTCATTCAAACTGTTCCCATTTAATTTTGGATGTCTAGGAGATATGCTTGCCCTAGAGAGAAGTTCAGTAGTTCCTCAAAGTAATATTAAAATCTATGTTTGTTTTATTTTTTTCTTTATTTTTCAATGTAGGAAGAAGGCCAGCTCCTGTGGACAGACGGATCTCCTTATTTTCAAAAAGTTGATACCTCATCTTTGTCAATGATACCAGAAAATGAAACTGACTGCTACGCTCTTCAGAGAGATCCTGCTGGTCCAGACTATTTCTTCATGGGTTTTTTTTGCTATCTTCATCTGCCATATATTTGTGAATATGAATGTAACTATACATTTTTAAATCTATTCCATTTACTTATACACTCCCACATGTTCAGCACTAAGGATGTAAATACAAAAAAAAAAAAAAGAGAAGAAAAAATTGTTTATGATTTTATTAACTTTTTCATTTTTGATGTTTTTTTTCAGTACCTTTGGCACCAGGAAACTTCACATTTACTATGAATGATGTCAAGACAACTGAAGCTATATTTACGTGGAGTAACCTGGATATCTGGCCTAAATCAGGCTTTTCACTTGTAATTAAGTATTATTTTGATAACTTGAAATCACACATTCTGAGCTTGCCTGTGAATGCAACTCAAACAAAAGTCGTCCAGTTGTCCCCAGGTTTCTTCTATAGATTTTTATTAGTGGCAAGGAACCCAGAAGGGGCCCAAACTGTCTTAAGTCCAGTTCTGAAAGTGGAAACAAGTAAGTTACAAAAATAAGCACCAATAATAAGCACAAATTCATTCACTGCATATTTTTTCCTTTGCTGATGTTATTTTTGTGTGTGTTAATGGTTAGAATTCACTTTCAGATTTAGAATTACGACCAATGCAAGATTGGTCAGAGAGGATATCAAAATCTACATCTTGCTCCTGAGGTTTGTTGAAATAGATGAGGATACCAGGAGGAGTTTTCAGTAGCCACAAGAAGAAAGCAAGCCACAAATTCAGTTTCTTTAGAACTGCATTTCATAAATTCAGTTTTTACCATGTTTTTACACATAGAATTGTTTCTATGTCCATAGATAAAGCTAAATCTCAGAACAGCAGGAAGATATAAGCTATTCTGTCATAATGCAACACGTATTTTCCAACCATAAAAGTAAAAGATTTTTTTAAAAATCCCTGTTTACTCGCAGTAAAGGTAAAGAGAAGCTTGATTTTTTAAAATACATTACATATTTAACCTCCCCCACTGCAAAGGATGTCATAAAAAGTATTTCTGAACCAGAGATTTAATGTTCTAGTAAAATTTAGCTGAAAGAAGCCAAGAGAAACTTGCCAGTAGGTAAAAATGCAAAATACCTTTGAATCCAAAGATGGAAATGTCTTTAAGGAAAAATTCGTTCATGGACACAAGCACAAAGCTAATTGTACTCAACCTACCAGAGACAGATAGCACAGAAAAGCTAAATAGATGACAAGTCAGTTGAGTTTCAGTCCAATCTGGTACTTTTGCACTTTGATTTCAGCAGTAATTATCAAAGTAGTTTATAAGTAACTGTATAGCTATATACGATAGCCGTATATTTTTATATATGCTCTACGTGCATATTTATACAAATATGTATTTATATTTGTATATATGTATATTTTGTGTATAGTTATACACATATATATTTGCCTTAAAACTACATGTAAATTTATCTGTCAATAGATGTATAACTAGCCAGGTATAAATGTATAAGAAAAATATATTTTTATAATTTTTCAGAAAGAAAGCTGTTAACTAAAGGATTAAAATTCTGGTACCAGAAAATTAATTTCAGGTGCTGATTCTTCAGGTTCTTGTCTATATGGTACTGAAAATTTTCTGATTTACAGAAGTTAAAAAACATGTAATGCCCTAAAATTTTTGCCAACCCTGGAAAAGCGGTCCGAATATAAGATCCATTATGTGTCCAGTATGAGGTCCATTGTCTTCATGTCAGAGCAAAATTTTCTTGATAGGAATTCAGCTGTTCCTTTTCTTAAAAAATACTTTTCATATTTTTCACCTCTTAGTTTTCTGGGCTGCCCTTACCTTATGCTTACCCTCTCTCCGCCCCTACTTAGATGGATTGTCTTCTGTTTTTAATGATGATTCAGAAAATCTAAATTAGATTTTGGGACTATTCCCCGCATATCTGTTTTGAATGTACTGTCAGAGCTTCTTTATTTGGCTTGCTTTAATATTACTTATTGCTTATGTAAGTAAATGTGTACAGTTTGCAGTTGTAATTTAAAATAAAAAGTTAGTATCACTATTTTCTGTTCCTTACCTCACTCAATAGGGCCATTACACTCCCAGAAGTTACAGGCTACATATGTTTCAGCTACAGAAATACGTTTGAAGTGGACGTCTCCGCAGTCTTCATCTAGGACTTCTTTTCATCATTATCTTATCAACATTTTGGATACTGAAACCAATGTCTGGGAGGAGTTACCTGTTGAAAAAAACAAGACTTCAACAGTTATAGGAAATTTAAGACCTCATCATAGATATAAGATATATTTGCAGAACATAGCAAAGAGGGGAACTCTAAGCTGCCATGAGAAGCCTATCCTAATCATAACAGGTGATTCCTTCTGTGTCCTTTTTTTCACTAAGTAGAGTTTAATTTGAAAATACAAACAAAAAGTATTTTTAAGGTCATATATAAAGTTTGTGGTTTATTGGTATGTAGTAGGAGAAATCAGAGGAGTGCTTTTCTAAATTCTCTATGTTTCTCCAAAAGAATGCAAATAACTATCTTTTTATGCATTCTTTCTTGCTTTCCTTCATACGTAAACCAACATGCATTGGTAGGAAAGAATTCTAAACTGATAGTGTTTAATCTGTGGTTATATACTGATTTTTTTTTCCTTGATTAAGCTGTCAGTCCGCCTACAACTGTTTTTATTCACCCTGAGGATGTGGAAGAAGAGAGTGTAATTCTTCACTGGAAACTGCCACAAGAGGGTCAGGAATCCTACATTCAAGTGACACCTAATTCGACCATCGGTGAAACTATGACCTTTTTAGTAAACAACACAGAAGTCTTTAAGATTGATCTCCTAATCCCTGGCATGACTTACGAAATAGCAGTGGCAAGTGTGAACAGTGGAAATATGAGTGAACCAAAGACCATTCAGTGTACCTTAAGTAAGGCACGTTTCTGTAATGCAGCTTCCAAAGTATAATACATATGTATGATACATAATATATTACAGATCTAAACCGAGATATAAAATATATTTGTCCAGTCCTAGTTGTCCCAAACAAATGCAGCACCAGGAAGAGAAATGGTGGTACTGAAAGTTGTTTTGTGAAGACCATAGGAGAGGATCCTGTTCCCACTGACAGAAGACATCTTGTGCCTCACTGATTTAAAATAAAATAGCAAAATATTGGAATGTTTGAAACAAATGGTTTGTATTTTGGAATGAGTATGGTAGGCATGCTGTGAAATGTGTGAGAGAAATCACCCTTGTACTGGTGAGAGGTGCTGGAAAAAGATTTTATGAGTTAGTAGTAGTGGCTGAAAGGTAGAAGATGACGTTATTTATTGAAGGGTCTTTCCTGTTAACATTAGTTGAAATGCTTTGGGCACAGTGTGCATTTTTTTGCACATGTGAAAGGAATGTGCAAGATTCACTGACAATAATATATGTGATATGTAAGGGCTGCAGCTGCCCGTTATAACTAGAAATGACACAACACTGCATTTTATATAAATGATCACAATATTTTGGGGGGCAGCAGGCTTAGCCTTTTTGAGAATTTTTATAGGATTAGATCTGATACATTATTCAAGGCAGAGATGGCAGAAATTACATTCAGAATTTTTCACAGCTGTCTAAGAGAAGAAAACTAAACATGTTAATATTTCATGCATCGAATGTGTCTCATTCTCCATGCTCATCTCCCTGTCCACGTGTACATTTCTCTATAGTTTTTCAACTGCCCTGATTTTAGTGCATTTAATACCTTTGGAAGCTTAACTTCCTTTGATTCCTAAATCATTAGTCAAGTGCTTCGAGATTGTATTAGTAAATACCTAAAAATTCAGGTTGCTTATTGTTTCTGAGCAATGCTCTGTTCTTTTTTTCTTTTTTATTCATTGTTGTTTTTTGTTTTTGTTATTATGGTAGCTGTTCATTTGCACTACACATGCACTACTCATAGCAGTTGCTTCAGAATTATTGAGTTATTTTTATTGAATGTATTTTCAACTAATTTACATATAGTCTATTTTTTTTTTCTTCTAGAGCCCAAGCCTGTTCAAATTGTAGTTCCATATGAGCTTTATAGTCATGCTGTGGTACTATTTGTTCGTATGCCTGATACTGGAGTATTTGATGGCATATGTGTTACAAGTAAAAGAGGACCAAATATAACATATATTTTAGAGAATGATGGTAAAATAACAATTGAAAACCTGATGCCAGGTACAGAGTATGATTTCTACATCTCTACAAAAAGTGGAAACATGTTGAGCTCCTTTTATCATCTATCTGGTGTAAAAACATGTGAGTAATTTTAAGCAGTATGATATTAAATTCTCTTTTGTGGTTTCATTTATTCTTATTTCAGTGCAGTAGAAACAAACATTGTTTGCAAATCACCCTCATTTATCTGTGTAGATGTTTAACAATTATTAATACTAGATGTTTCTAACAAAGCTTTAACTATAACTACCTATTAGCATTACTAAGCTTTCCAAACTCTGCTTTTTTACATGAAGTCTGTAGAAATCTTTAGCAAGGAATTGGAAATTAAGAATTAAGGCTGTATTGAATTGTTATCCATGTGGGAGAGGAGACACATTTTGACCATTTGTTTAAGCCAAGAAAATCAGTATCAATGGAGGTACTGCTGTGTCTTTAAAGTAGTAATTCTGTTCCTCCTGGTGTATCTTAAAGCAAATAATAATAGTACTGAGGTTCCCACATTTCAAGGTAATAAATGTAATAACTAAGTCATTAAAATGAGGACTTACAAAAAAGGGGGCTCCTTCTAGCAAGGCCTTTCAGAAAGGACTTACTTACTTTCAATAAGGATTTTAAAAGTTGTATAAAAGTACATTTTGAAATTTGATGTTTTGGCTTTTCTTTTTTTTTTTTCATTTTGTGAATATTATACTTCCAAACATTTTTCTTCTCCTGTTTTAATTTGTCCTTTAGCATTCTCTTCTACTTTTTCTCTCAGAGGCATGCATATCAGCTTCTTTAATGATGGAATTGTGAAAGGAAAAAATGAGACGGGTTAAGTGGAATGGGATAAAAAGAAGTAAGCAAGAAAGAGGAAGATAAAGACAATACAGAAAAAGCCTTCCCCAAATAGTGAAAACTTTGAGAGCTGATTTTGAATAAAACGATACAAGTTTAATGAAAATTGTTTTCAAAGGATCTTACAAAAAGAATCCTTACAGTTTTTTTTACACATACAATTTATTTACATATACTTAGCATAAAACGGGTTTAGTTTTCCTTTTGGTCTATCCCTGCTAAGGCCTTCAAAATTTGGAATAAAAAAAATCTCACCACTCATGTATACAGCTTTTCTTAGAAAATTCGTAAATTTTGGCACATGCCAGCCTATAGCAGCCATGAGAAGGATGAAAGAGGGGCAGAGGAAAGGAGAAAGACGCTCTTCTGTAAGGTGGTCTGAATTGCATCATAACAGGCTATACTAATTAGGGATAAAGTACATTAGCCTTGCCTGGCCTATCCCATTTTGTGAATGCATTTGACGAAACTTACGTCACTTGTGAGCACTGTGATGATGACTCGGAGAGATTAACGTCATTCAGGAGGATTTTCTTGCCTAGGAGTGTCAACTCTGTCTTCAGAGAGAAAAAGTATGTTTGGCTTCTGTGATTTTAGGAAAAGCAAGGAATATATACTTTTTTTTGAATAATGAGAATATTATTTCTTTGTTCTTTTTCCATTTTTCTATTTAGAAATATGCATGTGTTTGTATGTCTGAGATCAGATTATGCCCCCCATTTGTTTCCATCTGTTGGTGGCTGACTTCACTTTTATGTCTCCCGTGGATTTGAACAGATGTAATGTGTTAGATTGACAGTAAGCTGTTTTATGTGCTTCTGCAGGTCTGGCAGCTCCACTCAATGTACGTGAAGGTAATGTTACAGATACCTCAATACAGATTGTTTGGGATCGTGCTGAAGGAGATTTTCAGCAATATGAAGTCATGTGTACAAATTGTGCAGGTGCTTTTAAGGTATGTTTTTTGAAATACCATTTGTGCATATCCAATGCAGTTGCCTTTAAAAGATTTTATATTTAGTAAACATAGTTCAAAGTAAAAGCTGTATTAAAATAGAGAAAGGTACCATTAACATTTTTAGTTAAGCAAAATGTGAAAGCAGTGCTGTGAAAACTGTCTTTCATTTTCCAGGTCCAGAAGGTCAAGCAAGAAACAGCAGTGTTTTCCAACCTTATAGCTGGTAAGCTGTACAATTTTACAATTCGGACAGAAAAAGAAGGTTTCACAGACAGTATTTTTGTGATAAAGGAAATAGAGACAGGTGAGATCTTTGTTCTATTGTTCAGTATTTGTTCTGCTCCACATGCATCCCTTGCTTTCTCCTTGCTTTTTTTTTTTCTTTTTTCTTTTTTTCTTTTTTCCCTCTCTCAGATAGTCAAAAATCATCAGTTGCTGTTTGTCCTTCTTCGTTACTATTTTCCCAGGTCTTGTAGTCGGTTGTGGTTAAAGTGTGCAATTAACTGCTAATGTTCATAAACATGGAGCAGGTATTCTCTCTAATAACTGGTGCTGCAAAGTCTCTGGCTACTAACAGTAAGGAAAAGTTATTTTTTCTTAAACTCTTTCCCTGTGTTGATTGATTTCTAATCTCAGTGCTGAGTTTGAACACATTTAGAACAAAATTGATTAGCCTCCTATTAGGCACTTATTATAACTCTTATAACTCTTACTAGTCTCCTGTTTCACCAGGAATATTTCTTATTAGCCTCCTGCTTCACCAGTTGTGTGTGTGTGTGTTTTAATACATATGTAGTTTTCCTGTACATTAGGATCTTTGTTTCTCAGCAACATGGGTCTGTTACATTCTCAGATTTTATTAACATTTTATTAACATGGAAGAGTCTTCCTTCAGTGATGTTCCATGACTGTAATGCCTGTAGAAATCCATGTACTCTTGCATCATGAATACTATGAGTAGTTCGGATCTGTTTTGTAAGAAGTTAAAGATTCATATGAAGTGACAAGCATTATTAAGGATATGCAATGCTTTGCATTTGAGGATCCTCTGATCTGAAACGCTCGTACAGAAAATATGGAAGATATCTGTAAAATCACGTATGAGAGTTTGAGTAAGGGAGAAGTGATCCATGTTGAGAGCAAGAAATGATTATTCACAGATTTTCCTTTATAAGAACTAGGAGCTTGAAATGAAACTGGCAGGGAGCAAGCAGAAAACAAGCAAAAGGCAATGGTTGTTTATTAAATTTGTAGATAAATTGCGGACCTCCTGCCCACAGGATATTTTGCATGAGAGTTGTTATCACAAATTCAACTGGAGATGGAACACATTAATGAAAGAGAAATCTGCTGAGGATTGCTAGTTTCACATGAAATTACCTTAGATTCAGGAAATCCTTTGGCTACAAACTGAGGAGGCTGAAAGTATCAGTGTGTGTGAGCTGTAGTCTTGTTTTTCCACACGTGCCTGTTTTTTGGTCATTGCTGGATAGTTGAACTAGTGGGAACTTTGATATTGGCCTAGTATGGTTGCTCCTATTTTGCCATTTCTTTTCTGTCAGTTTTTGAGGAACTCTACATCAGTGATGTCAGAACTGCACTACCCAATATTATGGAGCAGTCTGACTTCGGATCTGGTGGATGTTTAAAGTTACTTCATTGGCATTACTTCTGTGGTATTTTTATGTGTCACTTGAAGAATAAGAAGTGTGTTATATGATTTTTCTGGAGTTATCAGCACCTTCTGATGAGATAAGCTCTGTCATAGAATAATGTATTTAAATACTGCTTTTTTATTGTCACACAGTACCAAGCCCAGTTAAATATTTGAACTATAGCAGAGGTTCTGAATCAATAACTGTCACTTGGTCACCAGCTCAAACTAAGTTTGATGGATATGTTATTTCAATAAGCAATAAAGTCTTCAGCAAAGAAAAAAAGTTACTTTCTGGTGTAAGGTAAGAAGATTATATTTTATCACTCAACCATTTAAAAATAAACTAAACACTATCATGAACTGAAATTTCTTCATTGCAGCAAACACCAGTAGAGCTTTTGTGTTTAATATGCTCTTTTACAAACTTGTAGAATTTGCATTTGCCTCCTAGGACTTCAACACAGTAAAAGATTTTTTTCTCCCCCCTGCACTGGTAGAATATGTATGTGTGCATAGGTATATAATATCTATAATGCTTTATAGGATTAATACCAGGAGGTTAAGTTTATTGTTTTAAATTTTAAAGAATACAATCTCTTTTCTTAATATTGTAGAATGTACAAATTTGAGGATCTTCTACCAGCCACTAACTTCTTAATCAGTGTTGTGACGACCAACGGATTAAAGAAAAGTCACCCCACCATCCTCAAGATTAGCACCTGTAGGTTGATAGTTCTTTAGTAACTATTAGTGATTTCAGATAATTGGGCTTGTTACACCATTGATTATTGTAACAAAACAAAACAAAAAAACACTCAGTATTAAAAATAGTTGGATTGAATATATGTATGTGTTTCTTTTCAAACCAAGCTTGAAAGTCTCGAGATAAGTAAAAACTTTTAAAATATACATAAATTTCCTGTGTGGCTAATGGGATTATTACTAATTGGATGAGCAATAATATTAGGATGAAATAATTTTTGTGTAAAAATTTGGAAGCGTTTCTTTTATATTCGATCCCATTGTTAATGCATAGAGTGAAATTGAATTTCATATTCTGTTTGGTACAAAATTTAATCTGTATATATATATTGGAAATATAAAAGAATGTTTTACAGAAATGTGTTTTGTAGACATTACTTTCCTTCAAGATTGTATAGTTTATTTTAATGTTAAATCAGGTATCTGTTTATATATTTACTTCAGATCCTGAACCACCATCAGCTTTTCAGGTGTTTGGGCTCGAAGAAAATACAGTCTATTTGTCTTGGAAGCTGCCAAGAGGAGGATTTGATATGTTTCAGGTACGATAAGTAGACCGTGTGAAAAGACCAATGAAACTGTTTACATCTTTTAAATTTATTGGTGAAATATATCATCCTACATGTATTGAAAAGCCAATAGTAGTTATTTGTCTTTATAATTCACATAAATGGGGGAAATGAATATCGCTTTTGGAGAAGAACAACTGTATATATGTTAATTTCATATTACATAACAGATTTTTCTAAGATTATAAAGTTATGTTTTTAAAAGTTTTTAAAAACTCATTTTTCATTGAATGTGCAAAACAAAAAAGAAACTGTGGGTTGAATGCAATTGCGATGTTTCCCGTTCTTTCTTCTGGAAAAAAAAAAAAAGCCTTTCAAATTAGGATCTAAATACTTTAGATAAATTTATAGAAAAATTATTTATCTAAACCATAAAAATTCACAAGACAGAACTGGAAACATTTAATGATACCTCCCATACTCTCACAGCATCTGGTATTCAGTAATTCCCAATTCAGGGAATTCCCAAGCCTAGGGTTGAATCTGGACTATTACATATGTAAAGAACTGTTTTTCCTGAAATTGCCTACTTGTGTATATTTTTTTTTGCTTATAGATGTTTCTAGATCAATTAATTCCACAGTTATGTTGTCCTATGTGAAATTAAAATGCCTTTTTTATTATTTTAAAGCTGTTGTTTATAGCCACCATTTTCCTCCTCACCATGCTCAAACTCTTCAGGATTTTACAGATTCAAAATTATCAGTTGATTTTCATACTGCATAGTATTTTCTGTTTTGCTTTCTCTTCCTTTCCTGAGCAGTAACATTCTTTTGTAGCCTCTCTTGTATTTTGCATCGCTGTATGAATATGGTCATGCAGTCAGTAAAATAGTCCTTGACTGAGACCTCTTGTTTAAACCTGACATTTGAATCAATACAGGTTTCAGGGTGTACTCTTGTGCAGTTAACTTCTTTCTTTCAGCTTTTGAAGCAAGGCAGATATGCTTTTGTATGGGGTCAGGTTATTTTTATTATCCTGTGGAAAGTAATTGTCATCAGTAATATCTTTATGACATAGTATTATTGTTTGGAATCTCATAGAGCTGCAGCCACGTTAGACGGTGCTTTATCTGAATAAATGAGCTTATATATAAATCTTTAATGAGAAAGGCTTCAGTAGACTGGTTGCTTAGTAAGGTGTACCTACATAAAAGAGATCATTTTACTAATCATTTAAAATTAATTATCCCAGCTCACTAGCTTTCTGTGCAATAAATGGCAGTTTGTAGAGGAAAGAGTGCACAAAATGTACATTCCTAACCTGTTTTTACTGGATGTAGATCTTTTATTTATAGCTTTGTTTCTAGCATTGTGCAGTGCTGTAATTCTAATGAGTTGACACTCTCCAGAACTTAGTATGTATTGGCAGCCACTTTGCTAATAAACTAACAGTCCTTCCGAAAACCAAGTTGCTGAACGAAGGTGTTTTCAGATCACCATCATGTCTGTTTAAAGCCCTCCTCTGTAGGGCAGGCATAGTGTAAATCTTGCTTTACACTTCTGCAGATATGAAACGGGCTATAGTAACAGTTTTCTGTATTCGCAGAAAAGGCTGTTATTGAAATTTGTTTGCTTACCTTAGAACAGCCTGGGAGGTCAAGTGTAATTCTTGCAGCACTCTGGGAATGAAGTGCCCAAATTTCAATTACCTGTATCTCCTGCAGTTTTATTCCCTCCACTAATTCAAAAGCAAATGAGTTATTAGAGTGCCAGTAAGCAGAACTGAGTGGCTGATTCCTTAATACTGTTTTCAGAATCTTGGCTCTAAATGATGTATTTTTTTTTTCTTCTGCCAGAAAGATACTTTGATATATGAATTATGTGTCTCCATTTCAAAAATGTGTGTTGCTCTTTTACCCCTTGACTACTCTCATTCTTTCTGTCTTGTACTTAACTGTACAGGTCATCAGTACAACTCTCTGACTGAAAAGTCAAAGTCTGCTTTGCTGTCCGCTCTTTCCAGAGTAAAACATGTCACCTGTAAGCTATGACTTAATTTAGCTTACTCCATCTATTTCTAAAGGCACTACTTGTGCCACTGGACTATCAAGGACTCCTAGAGTGTGTAGTGGATTGGACTTGTGGAACATGACATAAAATATTTGCTGTATATTTGGGGTTCTTTGCCTTTAAAATTAGGAGATATTGTAAATATTTTTGTATAAACAGGTAGTTGGAATCTCTGAATATTAGCTTTGTGAAATCATTTGATATAAAAGGATATTTTTCTTTCATAGCTTTCATATTGTTTGATGAGCAACAGAAAGCAACTTACCCAAACTCTTCATGGCAGCAGAGCTGTGGTGAAAAATCTGACTCCTGGGACAGAATATTTGTTTCAGCTAAGAACAATTAAAGGCTTGGATTCTTCTATTGCTGTGGAGAAAGAAGTTGTCACAAGTAAGGAAATACCTTATTCCTACTCTTTTTTTTGCCGTTCAAAATGAAGATTTAACTTTGGGGCCAAGCTCTATTTCAGGTTATGATAATTGTGTGAACAGTGGCCTTGTATGTGTTTGATTGGTTTAAAAATCACGAAGCTAGATACATTTACAAACACCCATTTGAAAAAAAGAAGAGGAATCACACAATTGTTCCAGTGTTTTTACCCTCTAGCAGATATTTTCAAGAGCATTGTGGATGAATCCAGTAAGCAGCAGCTGTGGCAGGTTACTCTGCCATTTTGATGGCAGATCTTTAAGATTATTTTATACTGAGTAATCGAGAGCTTGGTGGGATTATGCTACTTAGTATTTTTCAAAAGGTTTTAAGCAAGATAAATTAATAATCTCTGAAGAGTATTTTCTTAGGAGAATGGTAAATATTTTTTTTTGTAACTGTGGCTGCACTTCACGTATGAATAGAGAAGGTATTTGTAAGTAAACTGTGATTTTACAAATATTAATAGAGCCAAACCAAATCTTTTTAGAAGGAAAATTGGTAAAGTCCTGAGATTGGGCCACTTGGTGTTCTCATTCTGATTCAGCAATGAGCAATTTAATGTTTCTTAAACAAGCTCTGAAGAGTCTGGAATTGTCTCTATACATGACAGGATGCACAAAGGAGACAGATGTAAATTTAGCCTGTGCAGTAGCATAACTTGGCTGCTTACTTTACAGCCATCCAGATGAACCTCTAAAATTTGCATTACTATTTCATAAAACTAAGAGCCTTCATTTAAATAAAAAAAATAAAAAATGAGGTGTTATTTTTGTTACATTTTAATAACTGTATACATATGTGTTTTTTATCTGAATAATTTTTACTGTAGAACCAGCTAGGATATGTGGCCTGGCCTTAAAAACGGTTACTACTTCCTCAGCAACTTTAATCTGGAATCCGACCAAGACTAATTTCACATCTTATAAAGCATCTTTATCAAACAGCACCTTTATAAACAAGTTTAGGATTCCAGGAGCACTGACTGAATTCAGTGCTACAGAGCTGACTGCTGGGAGCACTTACAATTTCACACTGCAAAGACTAAGAGGCAATACTGAAGGAGCTTCTGCGTTCATTGAAATTGTGACAGGTCTGTATGGGTTTTGATTTATCTCTTTGATGATGAATGATACCTGGTATTAGCAGTGTACTTTTGTCTTTGTAAATCTCACTTTATTGAATAACATGGAAACTTAAAAAATGATAGTTTATTGTGATAGGAGACTTACACCATGGAGATCCTATATGTATGCTGTGGAAAACCTAAATTCTTTAGCTGTGCTACCTTTCTTTTGTCTGTTTTAAATATATTCATTATTTTTCTCAGGTATTCATCCTGTAAAGAGTTGTGCACAATCTGATTTCAGTAGCTCTTTTCACAGTGAGTGAGATTAAGCAGGTTTACAGATGTTTCAGGTCATAAACTATTCAAGGTCTGTTTCTTACTGGGTACATGATAAAATTTAACAGGATGAGATCTCAGTCATCATTGTGGAGCCTGCACAATGCTGAGTTTTGGAAAAAGATAACATGTTTTAGTTCTAGGTTACAATCCTTACTCACTACTTATCTGCTCAAGCTTACCTAATTTTTATACACTCTCTCTGAGTATGTATTGCAAAAATTGAATAGTGTCCTAGTAAGTGAATTTTGCACGAAAGTTTTCTGATTACTCTTTAGGGAAATATCCTGGAAAAAAGCAGCTGCTGATGGTAAGAGGTGTGTGTGTATGTATTCGTAACAAAGAAGTATCTAGAAGTGCAGGTACTTTGAGGTCCAGATGAAGCAGATTCACATCTGCAGTCCTCAATGTTGTGGTTGAAAATCCTGAAAAAAGACAGAACTGAAGCTTTTGTTCAACATCAGTGAAAAGGTAATTTCATTTCATATTTTGAAGATATTCAGGAATCTCTTTCTATAAAGACATTTCTATGCTCAATTTTTCTGCCGAAACTGAAATAGTTCAATTGAGGTAAAGAAATGACTTCAAATATCGTGCTAACTCTACACTCACATTAATCACAGATATGTGCAAAAGACTTGTACATGCATAAAATCCAACATTAGACAAAGATAAGATGATGAGTGCTGGAGAAACAATAAAACTAATGATAATAGTAGGACATTAAATTTATGTAAGTGTCATACACTTTTTTCTTTTTTTTTGAAGTACCCTTTTTAGGAGGGCATAAAAAAGAAGAAAATGAAATTATGTGAGAGGAGCAGGTGGATACAGGTTTGGTCGAGTGCTAAGGGGAAATGTATTTTGGTTATTTTGGAGCAAAATATCCAAATTTGGAGAACATAACTCACTTGACTTCTGGAATTATTGAGATTGAGAAAAAATGAAGAGTATAAAAGAGTAATAACCCTGTGGCAAGTAGTCGAACAAACACAAGCTGTTGAATTTCAGCAAGAGTACTAGTTATTACAGCATTAGTGCAAGCTTTAATGTTGAATGCAGCAGAAACATCAAGACTGTGCAGAGATTCTTTGTTAACCCAACACTGGGCAGAGATACCTGAGCTTGCTTTCTACAGGTTGGCACATCTACGTGGCAGATTAACAGCCAAGTATCAGAAGGAGCGTAGCAACTGGAATATAGCACCCTGTGCTATCCAGGCTCTTTAGCATTTGTCCTTCATGCATTTACTAAAAAGCTCTTGAATGCTTTTATAAGCAGTTCTAATCATTATATTGATAATGATAGATTTACGTTATTTTTTTTTATTCTGCTATTCTCTTTCAGAACCCGCAAAGCCAGAAGGACTTAAATTCTTCAATGTTTCATCACATTCTTTTTCACTGTATTGGAGAGTACCCTATGGACATGCAGACAGATTTCATGTGGATCTTATTCCTGATCATGGTTCTGTTGTTATCCTAGATCTTGGAGCTAGGGAGTATCAAGTATGTGCTTTTATTACAGTGCTTGGATGGCCAGCTTATGCTTATGCTGATGAGGATTCCTTTGTTAGTGAAAGCTTGTTTCATGAGCTATTTAACATATATGAATAATGAGAACTTTGTGCAAGCAAATTTCACCATCCAGAGTTCGTTATCATTTGTAACAGCAGTTACTGAATTTATTTTTTTAAGGTTCACTCTAAACATGCAGCCGGTCATCCAAGGGTTCATAAATAGTTTAACAAAGGAAGGGCAGAGCTATTGAGTAATACAGGCTCATTAATTGTATACTGCAAGGAAGATCTGGCCTTAAATCATTCATGCAGGCAACACTTCACTGCTAAGCCACCAAAAAGAAATAGGAGCGCTTTTTGACTCCACTGTCTGGAAAATATAATAATAATCATAATAATGGCTGTTCTGGTCGTTTTGCTCTTGTTTTTTATTGGAACTGCAAAGATACAGGTATTTTATATAAATGCTTTCTAAAGCTTTTAAACTATGTTTATTTAAGACAGACTAGCATAACCATCAGAATCTTGGAAATTTTCAGGCTGCTATTGTATTTATTCTTTCCAAAAAAGATTTGATGATGTTTCCTGTGTACTTAGATAGTATATGGATGATGATGTAGAAATCCTTTATAGATACACCAGTGGGTGATTCTGTGATGGAATTTATAGTTAATTTTAATATTGAATGTTATACAAGTCTTATGGTGGGTAGTTTGAATAAGACGGCAAAATGCTATCTTGTACTTAATGAATGTGAACAACTGTCTTCACTGTTCTCATGCCTGCTCTGTTTCTAAAAGCATTTTAAAATATAATCTTCAGTAACACAGGGTTAAACTTTTCTCTTTTTTCTCATGTTCATGATTCCTAGCAAAAGACTTAATTAAATCAATATCATATTTCAGGCTGAATTTTCTAATGCTGTTCCTGGAATGACATACAATGTGACAGTGTCTGCGGTGTCTTCTTCAGTATACAGTTCACCTGCCAGTAGAACAGTGACAACAAATGTGACCAGTGAGTTAATAACAACTGCTTACATTTTATTTATTTTTGTTACCTATGTTTTGTTTTGCTTACTATATGAGCCTACTATACATACATATATATTTATTATACACAGCAGTGCACAAAAATGATAATTATGACTTTTAACAGTTACCATAATTTTTCATCATCTTCAGCTGTAAAAAGCATATATGGAATCTGAATGTTTTCCAAGAACATGGGAGTTTCTCTAATAGATACTTTAAACAAGCAGCCCTGAGTGTGACTAGTAGCTGCATTAATACTTTAGTTTGACTATTTAAAGAAAAAGCATAATGGTAAAGAATTTAGAAGCTTTTAAAAAATCTCCTTTGTTCCATGTGTAAAATTAATACCCCAATTTATACATGTAGCTGTAGACATTTGAGAATATTCAGATAAATGTAACCATATCAAGCACAACTAGGAAAATACTGTGGTATTCATTTGAATAGTTTTAGTGAAAGGACCTGAAATTAAGTGTGCTGTAGTATCTCAGATATTCGATTGGCATTAAACTCTAGTTTGGCCATGAAGATGTTGAGCATTGCATGTATTACACTCTTAGAAAGGAATGTTCCTGCTCCAGAAATAATGTAATTGTTTTGTAACAATATTCTTGACAGAAAAAGAATATTCTTGACTATCTTATTTGGTAGTACAGTAGTCTTCAGTAGTTTTACTGGTTCATGCTAACAGATGATTTACTGTCTTTATAACAGATGTGAAGATGTCTCCATTTGTATCTGGGAATTTAGTTAACGTTTTTTTTTCTTTTTTTCCTTTTTAAAATTTTTTTCTTTTAGATCCGGGGCCCCCTTTGTTTCTTGCAGGTGAAAGAGTGGGCTCTGCTGGCATCCTCCTGTCCTGGAATACACCTTTGCATCCGAATGGGAGGATTCTGTCCTACATTGTTAAATACAAAGAGGTCTGCCCATGGATGCAAACAGCTTACACACAAGTTACAACAAAACCAGATAGTCTGGAAGTTCTTCTAACCAGTCTTAACCCTGGAACAACTTATGAAATTACGGTAAAGGCTCTGTGAATGGCTTTTGGTATTTTCAATTCCAATTTATTGTATACTGTGTAAGACCATAGTAGGTGCATAAAATATTTTTGAAGCACCTTGCTAATTACTGTTGTATAATGAAATATATTAAGTATTTTTTTCTTTTTTTTTTTACTGTAGTTTTTATATCTATTTAAAATAATTTCTAGCCAAAACTGCACTAAAACTATTTCTTCTGTTAATACTCCTGCTGGCATATGGCATTATTTGGTGGAGAGTAAAAGGCAAAGGGTAGAATTTTCAACAATATCCAAATCCCTCTTCACTGAGATTTAACCTTTGAAACCACTGCTATGCTTTGGATATTACACTTTGATTTCTAAATCACTTGCAGCCTATAAAATAAAATGCAACAAAACAAAAAAGAACAACAAAAAAGTAGGTAGATGTTTAATTTTGCTTTGATTTTAAAGTTATTCGTTTAAGAAGGAGTTAAATGTCTATGTAGATTTTGCATGCAAACACCTTAGCCTGGTTTCCTTAATCTGAGTGTTTTAAGTAGTGTCACCTCATGAAATTTAAAAAAAAAAAAAACTTTTCTATATCCTTTCAATAGGTATTTACTGCCTGAATATCTGAAATCATAATCAGTACATTTATTTTCTTAAGTTCTATGTATGAAACGTGTTTGCATTTAAGATGGGGCACTCCTGATCTTTGTCTGAACTCTTCAACCCTGAATGACTTCAGAGGGGCAGAAATAAATTATTATCTTCTTGACAAAGGTTGCAATGCAGTTGTTTTCTTGTACTTATTTTTCAAAAGAGCCTGGAAGGGATACTTTTTTTCAGTGTCAAGTGTGAAATGGGATAATATCTTTGATTTGCCTACTTCCATATAAGAAAGTTACTTGCAGATCAAAAATATATGAAAATATGACGTTTACCAAAGCAGGAATAAGGCTGTGCAGTGATTCTTAGTGGAGTTGATATGAATGTCTAAGAAGACAAATATCAAATTATGCCTCCTCACAACGGCTCACAGTGAACTTTGTAGTGACAATGTGGCTTCTAATCAAGAAAAATATAATCACTTAGATCCGAAGCACATTGATCTGCTCAGAAAAATTGTTCAGTTAAGGAGCATTCAATATACAGGTCTGAGTAACAGATCTCAGTAACACTTACGTGGGATTTTTTTTTTTTTTGAGAAGCTTTTCATCTTCTTAAGTTCCTCAGAGTAAATACTGTGTCAGTAGTTTAACATAGAAAACCTTACATAAGCTTTCAGTATAGATTTCCAGTCTTTTCCTAACAGCACAGTTTGAAATTTGTTTCTTTACATGTGAAGAAAAAACACTTTTAAATAAATAGCAATTAAAGTGATGATTTGTTAAATGGCAAAGAGAGGATTATCAGTAATATTGGACATTTGATCATTGATAATTTTGTAAAAATATGCAGTTAAGGAAGCTCTTTTTCTAAACTTCAAATAACTAGTGGTGTCATTCCCTTTCAAAGCATAAGAATTAACAGTCCTTACAAATGTGAATAGCAACTATTTGGAGAATCCTTCTATTATTTACATAGTAACCTGGTCCTTTTTAAAGGTTTCCAAACTCTCTTTTACAATATCAGTTTGTGGCAGTGAACTCTAGAAGCTAATAGTAAGAGTTGATTAAGAGTTCTGAGTAATAATTTATTTTGATTTCTCTTTAAAGATAATTTCTGTATGTAGCTGTTATTTTTTTACCACTTTAACTTCTGTATAGTTCTGTCATAGTAACTTTGAGTTTTCTTGAAACTGCACATCTCGGATGGCTGACTTTCTATGTTCCTCTTGATTTTCTTTTTCCTTCCTGGACCCTTTTTACATACCTATTTTGAGATAACAAAATATGATGACATTATTCCAAGTGAGGAAATCCATTTAGATCTATATAGTATGTTCAGATATTGTTAGTATTTTTGGTTGCCTGTCAACTCACAAGGTTCTCCAGCTAATTTTATTAGCTATTACAATCGATGTGGAATTCATCAGTGCATAAGGACAGTTCTAATGATTCTTTCTGTGATACAGAAAGAGGTATGGTTGGCTGAAGTTGCTTTTACAAAAGTATTTTTAGCATCTTCTGAAAGGCATGAGAAGTAATCCTGGCAAGTGATTAGAATTCTCTAACATTTTTCTCTTGTACTGGCTACTTCCCTTCTTCACTTCTGCAAATAGCGGATACTTATAGGGATATATATACATACATATGTATATACTTACAAATAGGAAAACTTACTCCTCTTTCCTTCTAAATAGGATTGATCATTGCATGTCATAGTGCTTCCTTGACCCAAATTGCCAATAATTCCTACATAGGAGAGCAGATTGTGCTTTTGTTGTATTTATCTCCACATATTCTAACACAGTCCTAGTTTACTGCCTTTCCAGCTGTGGACTATGTGGGCTATGATCATAAACACTGAGGCACATCAACTTTACACTGCTTCCATAGATCCCTTTTCTGTTGACTTTTTCTCAATTCCAAAGATATCCTTTCCTAGGATTTCTTCTACGTGGCAGGTTGATCTGCTCTTGCTGTACATCAGGATATAAAAGAGAACCTACTTCCCTTGTCTGTTAAGTTACAAGATGAAAAAAATGGAAATGGGGTAGCAGTTTTGTCCTTAACTAATAAAGTGAGAAAATTGTACTGACAAGGTGTTTTACTGCTATTATTCTTGCTGTTGACTTTAGCATAACACAGAGTTCTGTCATTTTTGAAGTGTGGATATGTGCTCATAGCTTTTCTCTTAACTGGGTTACACTATTTGACATTTTTTTCCATTTTATTTTTTCACTTTTAAATGTTGAGTGTAAATTAAACATTAGAGCTAAAAAAAGAAATGTTCATTTGTATAATTATAGCTTAAAAGCTCTACAAGATAAATCTTTGTGTATCCTTAAGATATGCGTAGTGCCTGGTACAATACATCCCATAGGTTCTCTAATGTAACTTTTTTTTTTTTTTTGCTGTAGGTAGCTGCTGAGAACAGTGCTGGTGTTGGAGTATTTAGCGACCCATTTCTTTTTCAGACTGCAGAAAGTGGTAAGTTTGATAAAGCTGCTAATTATTTTAATTAACGCTGCCTTAATACATTCAGAAAAAAAGTATTTCAAATATCTTTTATACTTGAAGAAATTCTTACATATTTAGAAGAAAATCCTTAATCTTGCCTTACTTTCTCAGTGGAAAGGGTGCATTTTTGTCACAGATGCTTATTACAATATTTAGGGTGTTCACATATGGGGATTCATCATGTAAATCTTGTTTCTATTTGGGTTCTCCTATGTTCAAGATAGGATGCTTCCAGAAAGCAAGAGGAGAGCAGAGCTACCTGTCAAGTCATACCATAAGCTGTTGCTTACAGCACAACTGAGAGAGAGACTTTGTTGTGGCATACACTGGATATATTTTATTAAGATTTTACTTCTTAATTTGGAAACTAAAGAGTCAAGATTATAATGCATGGTGGAAATGAAAATTTGACTTGAAGATTTTGCATTTTTTAAAAATAAAAATTAGTCTAAAATTCCATATTCTTTATTAATTTCGAGTTTGTAGTCTTACTCTTGGAAACGCCACAGGCGGAACTCATCCTTAGCCAAAGGGCTGGCAACAGGCCGTTAGGAGGGGTCAAGTGGATTCCAGTGGAATATGCAGTTCTTGATGCTGCAGAGTGAACATCCCACCATGTCTGGGGCCTCTGGTTTCTGTAGCAGTGCACACCACAGAGTGCCAAGCCTCAGTATATGGCAGGAAATCATTACTCTACGTGAGATTTGTGTGCCTGGAACTACAGGTCTTCTGAGATAACGCCATGACTTATGAAACCAAGCATGGGAATGGGTCGTAAATTTGCCACATGAAGCTAAGCATTGTTCTTCACTGTGCTTTGTAAGTTATTGCTGATGGAGAATAATGTTTCAGCGAGCCTGTTTTAGTCAAGTTTGACAGAACGACATTGCAGCATCTCTCTGAGAGCGTTAGTTCTTTGCTTTTTGGTGCATCTCTGCTTGCACATTTATTAAAGGTAGAGACCTTTATCATAAATGTAATTGGGAAGTCTATTCAAGTGTGAGGTGAGAGCTGTTTGTCACTGACACTGCATTTGTACTTTTACTTTCTCCCTGTCTTTCTGTCCAACAGTAGCTCTTGAAACCCAAACATCTTGAAACGTGGTCAAAATGAATAGGTACATTTTAAAATAGTAAATTAACCAAAGGAAATGATATGTTAAATGAAAAGGATTTTGTTATAGCTTGCAATGAATCGATGATAATCATGGTAGGAACTGTAGTCAAGGGGGGTAAAAAAGCAAGATCTGCAGAACTCTATAAATACAGGCCCTAATTCAGCAGGTCCTAGGGCAAGAGCTAAACATGAGGTTTAGAAGATCTGTTTCAATTTAGCTAGGGAAGATCTTCTGTACCTGTGAACATATATACACATATATATATTTTAAAGAGTATATACTCCCTTAATAGCAAGGCTAGCTGTCACAGGACGTGCTACTGAACATGTCATACAGATGGGACTGAGAGAGAGCTACAGTCCTCTAATCCTTAGATAAGAAGGTTCAGATAGTCTCAAAAACTTCTTTATATCTACATCACACAAGCATTTAAATTCTCAATGCTGCACCCCATTCCTCTGTGTTGTGATTGATACTGCTGTTCTGACACAAATTTCTGAAAATTTAACTAATATAAGGAACAATATTTCTCCAATTATAGTGCATATTGAAATTTAATTGAACTTTAAAAGCTATCAAAAATACATTCAGTTGAAAAGATAGCATAGGAAAAGTCAAATACACTCAGTGCTATCATATGCCCTTAAACAAAAAATGTGCATTTATGCTTTAATCTCTTTCAACTGTAGTAAACTTGTTTGTTGCTTCTGACTGTAGATATTTCTAGAAAGAATTTTTAAGGTGACCAAACCAGTTACTCAGTTATTGTAAGGCTGAATATAACTCTCACAGACTAGACTGAGAAGGATCTGGTTGCATATCAATTACTCTGCATGTGTTTGTGAGTGGCTGGTATTTCTTCGTTTCATTTCATTTCAGTATTTGGAAGTTAGAAACAAGGGTGTTACAAATAAAAAGTTCAGGCATTTTTGTTATTTATGTTGGAGTGAAATAATTGATAGTAGAGTGGATAGATGAGTTGGAGAGGGAAGAAAAAAAGTACAAACAAAAGCTATTAATTTTGTCTAATTCAAATGATTCTTTAAAAGCTAAGATTACAGGAAATAGGAGAGTGGAAACACTTAAAATGTCATAAATTCAGTGAGTGCTGTGATACTGAATGATAATGAAATTCATTTTACACCAAGATAGGTTTAATTCTGAAGTACACATTAACTGAAAATAATTTTTTTTTTCTCACTGTTTTTGTTTGTTTTGTTTTCAAGCTCCAGGTAAAGTAGTGAATCTCACAGTTGAAGCTTTAAATTATTCAGCTGTGAATCTGATATGGTTTCTCCCTCGGCAACCAAATGGAAAGATAACTAGTTTCAAGATTAGTGTGAAACACGCAAGAAGTGGAATCATTGTGAAAGATGTCTCTGTTAAAGTAGAGGACCTTCTGTCTGGGAGGTTACCAGAATGTAATGTAAGTGTTATGAACTTTTAAATTAGAACTACACTCAAGCCACAGAAAATATAAATATATTTGAATTTTGAGAGAGAAAAGAATTTGGAAGCTGGCTTTTCAGAACTATCCCAAACATTTTACAGACTGAGGCACAAGCAGGTTATACGGGATAAAGAAAAGCCTTTCTGTCTGAAACAGATTAAGTGGAGTCCTTTTTCTTGGAATGCCCAGTTTAATCAAGGGAAATACTTTAAGCAAGGTCAATTTCCAATATTTTTTTTTCAGAAAGTAGTTAAATTATTCTGACTTTTTGCATCTCTTTTGGATAATTAATAACATTCAGCTTAAAATGTAAGAATTTGTTGTTGACAGGTAACTATTGACTTTTATTGTTAATACTTTATTTTTATATATAATACAATTTTATATAAAATACAATATAATACAATGATAATTACTGCACTTCAAATTTATACTCCACTTTGAGTTGGACATTTCACCATTTCAACCAGAATATTTTTCATATCAACATGAAAAGAAACAGAAGTAGCAGTTTTTTTTTTTTAATGGGACAGACTGTGTTGTTCTTAAACATTCTTTGAAATTTTTCTGAATTTTCGCTATTCATTGAATTCAGACCTATAAACAATGTATACCTTTCAGAATTTCTTGAGGAAAATTGTCTTTACCAGCCAGCTTTGTTCTAAGCAGAGTGCTGTGATTGCTAGGATGTGAGGTTGTCTGATTTCTATTATTTTCAGGATACTAGTGTTAGTATTTTATTTAGTAAAATGTGAAGTTTTTATAGCAACAAATTACAAGGACTTTGGTTTCAGATCTTATTTGCAAGATCATCTTAGGTGTTATGAAGGCTCCCAACATGTGGCTGATTTCATTCAGCTTTGAGAAGAAAGCCTGCCACCTGCTGAATCACAAGCATTAGTTATTGTAATTGCTAGTGATTTTTCAGATGTCTCTCCTGATACTATGGATCAGCAGGCTGCCATCTATCCTCATGCCTTATCATCATATATGCCATATATACGCACAGATACAAATATATATGTGTGTGTCTGTATGTGTCTTCATATACTCATATATTCCATATGTTCATATGTTCCTTATATATTTATGATGTAGAAGGATCTCATTAAGGCACTTCTCAAAAAGGTGGTTGAATGCTTGAAAATGGAATCTGGGAATAATAAGATTAGAAAGTTTCTTCTAGGAAATCATATTTGAGATTTTTGGAATAATGAAGAGAACTGTAATACTGTCACTAACAAGAGTTGTTAGTGCTGCCAGCTAATGAAATGACAACATAAATTTGGATGCTGAGTATAAAAAAGAGGACCTATTTTGAGTGATTTTATTTCAAAAGGTGTCTCCCTCTTTTTGGACTATATACACTTACAATTATAGGTCATAGATTTGGCCTACCTTATTTCCTATTTTGTCCTTATAGGATAACAGTGAATCCTTTTTGTGGAGTACTACCACTCCTTCAACTACTTTTGGCAAATCCACAGTTCCCTCACGGACTACGGTTACACCAAGTGCAGTGGCACCTAGTCAAATGAGCTCTGTTTGGAATGAACCAATTAGTTTTGTCATAACTAACCTCAGACCATACACCACCTATCTCTTCGAAGTCTCTGCAGTTACCACCGAGCCAGGTTACATTGACAGTGCTATTGTCCGGACACCGGAATCAGGTATATCCTGCTTTCAGTAAGAAATAGATATGTTGAGTACTCAGATTTAGTTGAAAGCAAATGTAAAATATCATTGTAAAGTTATGCTTCAAGATACTTCAGTTTGAATCTGTCTTTTTCTGTGTTGCACGTGTGTGCTTGCTTCTAGGCTTCCCTGAACTCACCTGATAGAAACACCTGAAAGTATCCACAATTGTTAATGTATCTAATAATGTACAAAGGGAATTCAGGTTTAGTGGAATGTTAAAGACATTAAAGTAAGCTAAATATAGATATTTTTTCTTAAATATGAAAATGTCAGGATAGTTTAATAGTTATCATTTAATTCATATTCAATTCATTTGGGTAGTTCCATTAAAAGAAAAGACTACTCAAATGTGTAAGGTTTTTGCAGGCTTAATTGTTTCCAACTTTGGTTTTTGGACAGCAATATCATTTGTGCTACCAGATACCTTTAAAATGACATATTCTCAAAGTGAAAAAAAAGTTGTATAGAGGGGGAAAATTTATCTGATTAGAGCTTTGTATTGCTGAGCATCACAGTAGTATTTGAGCATAATCTGTGTGTAATTCATGTAACAGTGAAGCCCTTATTAGACTTAGTAGAATCCCTGCCACATCTTCCCTTAAAGATTATTTGCACACTACTAGCTCTCTGGACAGACATCTCTTGCAGAATTGCATCAGGAACAAAAAGTAAATGATATAAAAATAAGCCATTTTAGTAAGATGTGCTAAGGGGAAACTGTAACTTTTCATCCTCTTAATTTAATGTTTAGGTTTAAGATAAATAATCTGACAAGTCGTTCTGGGAAACTCTAGCATAAATTGTTACATGCTCAGAACTTTTCTGATGTTGTTTAAGTTCCAGAAGACCCACCACAAAATTTTGCCAAGAGCAACATTACAGCAAAGTCTTTCTTGGTGAGTTGGGACCCACCAACCATAGTAACAGGAAAGTTTAGTTACAGAGTTGAGCTGTATGGACCATCTGGTAAGTCAGAGTTGATTATCTTTTTTTTTTGTAATCCTTTTTGTTTGTCTAATTATTTTCTTACACTGGTATTCTAGTGTCTCCAGCAATAAAAAATAAGCATTTGACAACATTGCTACATATTCTTTTCACTACTAGACTTGTTAATAGTTCTTCCAAAACTGTTCAGGGATGGTTATAGATAATGGGTAGATAATGAGGTTTAGTGTTAGAAATTCCTAAAACAGGAGGAAACCAACTGTCCTCACTCTGCCATACAGATGCTAGACTAGGTCGAGTAAGGATGCTTGTCTATTCAAATCATTTTGTATCTTGCTGTTACTGTTCTCTTTCTGCTAAATAAAGGGTTCAGGAGGATTTTTATCCTTTGTTTGTTTTGCTGTTACTGAAAATTTTTAAATTCAAACATGTTTGTTAGTTAAAGGTGGTATTTAACTGCATGTAATTAAATAAGCAGGTAACGAGTTATATTCTAATGTTTTAATGCGATCACCCAGGAAAAGTGAAAGTTGATTTATAAACAACCCCCCTCCTCTTTTCTTGAAACACATACTTATTTTAATTTTTTTTTAGATATACAGTATTATTTACAATGTTGAATTACCTTTTCATAAATAAATCTGAAAAAGTAGCTGTATTCAGGATGAGAACATGGTATATCTATTTTATTTTTGAGCTACCAACTTATTTTTCATTCTTCATTCCAGGTTATATCCTGGATAATAGCACAAAAGATCTTAAGTTTGTATTTAGCAACCTCGTGCCCTTTACAATATATGACGTGTATGTTGGTGCTGAGACAAGTGCTGGGGTGGGACCAAAGACTAACCTTACAGTTTTTACTCCTGCAGAAGGTAGGTAAACTTTCAGAAATGAAGTAAATTAGGTATATGTGTTAACTGTCTTCAGCTTTCCTTTCAAAGCCATTTGAAGTTGCAGAATTAAAAATGGGTAGGATGATTTTAGTTCACTTTCAGAAGTCTTTCACAAAACATTCAGAGGAGTAACAAGCTAATGAAATAAATTATTTAGAAAAGCTTTTATGTAAATCTATTTCTTGCTTTCTTCAAGGGTATAAACTATGATAAAATGAATTTTGCAACCTTCAAAGACTGTGAAACAAAGGTAGTTTTTACTGAATTAGAGTCATCAAATTAGAATACAGTAATTGTTACACGTTCTTTGCTTAGCCGTTAGATGGCAGCAAGTAGTAGAGAAATAACATTGCAATATTACATTACTATCCTGCTTTGTTGAGCCCTGAATATTTCTTATGAAATGACACGTTTGATTAATTTTCACCAAATCCAGAGCCCATTCTATGTTCTAATGGAACCATTTTTACCAGGGATCATAATGCTGACGCAGACCCACCAAGGAGGTCTTGTCCCAGGACAGTCAAGTGTTTGGTTCTGCCCCAGAACCAGGAGGGCTCTGGCTCACTAGGAGGGACTCCTATGACCAATAAAAATTCAGATCTATCTGATAGGTGTGTGAGACTGCACAAAGTTACTTCTCTGCAGCTGGGATGCAACCAGAAATACTATGGAATTACTGTGTAATAGGCAGGCAAAAAGGTTTTATTTCTGTGTTATGTTTATGCCACACAACACGAAATTAGAAACTCTTTCAATCACCACTGATTGCTGGAATGTTCACTGCTAAAGTGTAACTGTGGGAGGAACACCTACACTTACTTATCTTGCTCTTTCCCAAAGTATCTGCTTTTGGCACCTCTCAGAGAAAGTCTACTGAGATGGCCTGCCTCATTATAGCTCTGCTTACCTTCTTTCTAAACTCCATGTCACAAGCCAAAGGGTTTTTTTTTTTTTGTAAGTGAGATAAAAGATCTAACTTTGACCTCAAATTTACAAACCCTCATTATGCACGTAATCTTAGTTTTGTGTTTTCCTGTGGTATACTGGGAATAAAGATTTTTCACAGCAAATCATTCTATTGAATGTAGAGGTTTTGGGTCTCTGAAAGTTCTGTGCAAAGTACAGTATCATTATTACTGCATGCCTAAAGAAGAAATTGAACCAAAAAGTGAGCTGCACAAAATTCCTTATATTTCTTTTTCCTTTTTTGTTTACTTCATTTTTATATGGTTTTGGTGGATTTAAAAAATTAAGTTTCTGTTTTCAATATACTTGTGATTCCATTTTTTGTAAACTAGCAATGATTTTCAGTGCACTGACTTCAGTAAAGCCATCTTGATTTACATTGTCTTAGGATCTGATCAACTTTGTACATAGGTCATGTATGTCAAATATGTAAATATGTAAAAATACTTATATTTTTAGGAATGTAACTTTTTTGCTAAAAATATCTGAACGAAATTTCTATTTGTGTGGGAACACACAAAGGTAAGAATATGAAATTTGATTAATTGCTGATAGTGTTGAAAAAGTTTGTGATAATTTGAGATCTTTAGTTAAATCAAGCATTCTCTTGAATGTTTAGTCCCAGGTGCTATATCTGATTTACATCTAGCAGAAGTGGAAGCCACATACGTAAAAATTGTTTGGAGGAAGCCACAACAACCAAATGGTATCATTATCCAGTACAGAGTTAAAGTATATGTGGAGGAAACAGAGGTGACTCTAGAGAACACTATCCTCAAAGGAGAAGTGAAGGTATTTAGTATTTTTAGTATAGATTTCTTTGCTAGATTAAATTTATTTCTTTGCCTTTTGCAATAAATGCAGAATATGGAATTAGCTAACATGGATGGGTTTTCAATGCTTTTATGCACCACCTTTCCCACCCCGCCCCCCTTCTCTGTCTGAGTTTTAAAGAGATTCCAATACCTGTATTTTCAGTACATGAAAACCATAAATAATTTGAGAGCAAGAATCCAGAATTTCCCAGCTACTAAAGGCAAGGAGCCACAGCTCTCAATCTGATCTCTTCTATCCCTATTACACTTGAGTTCTTTACAGTACAGTGTGACCTAGCAGTAAGAGTACAGATTTAGATTTCTGGATCAACATTCACTTTCTCCAGTAGCCTCTGAGAAAGTTTGGGCAGGAATCCGATGGAAGTGAATTGAATCCAAGTCTCCCATGGCTGGAGAAGTGCTCTGCTTGCAAGGCAAACCCCATCAGCATTTCTGCCCCATTGGCACTGTTGAATTTAAGTTGCTAATACTGCATGCTGAACTCCAAGTGATGGATGTGTATGAATGATACCTGTGCACATGGGTCGGACCAAATCTTGACTTAGAGGTGTCAGTCTCTCTAGTTTCTGGTTTTGCACACTAATGTGCTCTGAACAACCTTAGACAATAGCAGTTCTGCAGCAACTGTAGACCTTTAGAGAACATTTACCTCAAAATTAAGGGATTTCAGGATTGAGTGCCTTCTGAGAGAAAGCTCTTCTGGATCTAAATTTTGAACAAGTGTTCCCAAAGCTGTCTTTTTTGTTATTGTTGATTTGGCACTAATGTCTTTCTTTGGATATGGCACAGAATCTAAGTTTGTGGTGTAGAGCTCGATGAAGGAGTTTGCTTTCAATTTCACTTCTATGCATTAAATGGAGCCTTGAAGTCAAACACTAAACAAGGAATAGGGAGGGAAAAAAAAGAAAAGAAAAAGAAAGAATAAGGCTCTATTCATTAAACCAGACATGGGTCTTTGAAAAACAAAATGTATATAATTCTATAATTAAAGATTGTATCATGGTGCAGACACCAAAGGATGAAAATTAAATCTGCACTGGCATGTTTTAATGATGGGATTTCCTAACTTTTGAGTTCTTGATTTAGCATTGCTTCTGCTTTATTATAGTTTATTGAATGTAATTTCTTAATTAAAAAACAAAACAAATCATAACAAACATTGTTTTACTTAGAACCCTATACACCCCAGCTTTGTCCATCTACAGAATTTGAACTGTTGGATCCAGTGTACTCAATTAGTAGCAATAAAAGGCTGTTATCTTGTATGTGGAAAAGCCTCAGAGACAAAAGATATTTCCATGGCTGTTTACTATTTTGTTACAGAAGCTGGTAAAAATGAGATGTATACGTATCTTTTCCTTCTTGTATAGTATTGATGCTGTATCTCTGTGGTTAATCCCACCTACTTAACTGTTTAAAAAGCCTCTTTGCCTTCTCTTCTGCTTTCTTTGCTTTCTGTCCAGGTAGTTCTTGCTCCCCTTGTTAGATCCACTCCCACCATCTTTTGGCCTTTATTGTCCTCCTCTTTTGTCTTCCTGACTCTTAGACCACTTTCCTCCCTTCCATTCTCCCTTTTCCAATATTTATTTCCAATATTCATTCTCCCCTCTATTTTCCCTTTATCCAATATTTATGTCCAATATTTTCCCTCTCCTCTTTATTTTATTAGTTTCTCTTTCTCCCCAACTCCACGTATCGTCTCTTCTTCGGTGTCTAATGGGAGTATTTGAAATCTTGTTTTCACTGCTTTCAACCCTGCTTTGGAGTATGCTCAGTACAAATAGAATCTCCTACATTCCAAAATGTGTTTGTTCAAAATAGCTCCCAGGGTAACACCATTAATTTAAACATGTTGCTCTTTGGGAGCATTACAGCTTTGATATAAAATTTATGCTTTAAGTAATTTAAAAAAATAATGAGGTGTTATTTTTAAAAGAAATAGTTGTAGGCTACTTAAAGCAGAGGGTATTTTTTCATGAAAAATAATTTGAAAAGTTTATTACTGTTGTAATGACAGCTATGTTAGTTTCCTACTACTTTTAAAGTGTAAATATATGCACCTTACATGCATAAATACACAAACATTATTTATATACTATATAATAATAATAACCATTATTATTATTATTAAATTATTTAATGATCATTTGTGATTTTTTTTTATTTCTAATTTTTAGTATGCAATTGATTCTTTGGAACCATATATGTTAAGTGAAAACATCAAGCTTTCTCCAACCTGGAATTCAATGGAAGCAGCCAATGAATTATATGAAGGCTCAGCTGAAATATTTTCCAGTACTCAAACAGATTCCCCAGTTATATTTACAAGTGTCTCTGGCGATAATTTGCCTGCAGTAAATGGAGCTGCTCTGGGTAAGATACTTAAGATATTTTTTCTACCTGCTCCTTTGTCTGAAGCAACTACCCGTCACTGTCCCAAATACGATCTTTAGCACACGGTTCAAGCAAATTATGGATGGGTCATTTGCTGGAGTCAGATTTTTTTTTACTACCAAATAACCTTCTGAAGCAAATGGGAATGCCACACAGGCAGGAACTAGCCCCTTGTCACCCAGCTGACCTTCTTCCTAGTGAAAGGAGCACCCGAAAGCCATCAGCCAAGCTGCATAGACAATCAGTTATTACAGTTGCCAAAGCAGGTGTGATTGTCAGGGATTAACATATCTCCAAGCCCTTCAGAGACCTTGATTTCTCTAAGCCTTTTGACTAATAGGTTTTCAAATGTCAGAGGAGGTAAATAGGTCAAAAAGTTACAACTTTGCTATCTGGGTGACAAACAGGTGGAGATGACCCCATGACATGGCGATGTCATTAGTGTGTACACTTGTTCTGTATTATCAATGGAACAGTGTTTCTTTACCAACTATGGATATTTACAGATCATTAAAAGGCCCTTAGCTGACAGGCAGGGACTTAAAACCCTCTCCAAATTTTTACGAAGAGAGTTTAAAGAGTAGTAGGAAAATCAAGTTTTGATTTTTATGTATTATCAGTATAGTTAACACTAGAATTCAATCCACTACTTTAAAGTACACTGGATCATTGCCATACAATGTTAATCCATAAGAATCTTCTTCATTACACTCTGAAGCAGAATATACTCTGCTTCAAATGTGATTTTTTTCATGCAATTTGAGTTAGTGAGCTACTAGAAGAAGTTTGTGTTTATGAAAAATTGCTTTAGTCAGCATTTGTTGTTACCTGGCATAAGTATTATTTTCAGATATTTATTGAAGTTATGATAATTGACAAATTTTCAACAGTGCCTGCTGATTTTAGATGCCTCTATTTTTAATGCTGTCCTTGCAAAACTTTGAGCCTGTGGCTCAGATAATTGTAGTATCCACACTTTTTCACGTTGCAGTGGTATAGAGGTCCTGTCTAGCAGATGATATTGATTAGCACAGTCAGGATGCTGCTAGTTTTTAATTTTATCACAGGTACACCAAAAACCATATAGGTACATGTCTGACTTCATTCTATTGATCACAGCTGTTTTCTTCTGCAAAAAAATATCGTTGTGAAGGCATCTGTGAGGGGAACTATTTCAAGTATAGAGTTTTATCGCATAGTTTTGAGGGCAAGGAAGATAAAATTTGTCCTTCCCTATGAAAACAAATAAACAAACAAACAAAAGTAAAAAATCAAACAAAAACCTTTAACAGCCTATGAGCTGCAACAGATTCTGATGTCAGTGGGAAGACAAGTCCCATCTGCAAGTATATATTTTCTGAGTTCCTACAAAACGTGTTTTCACTTCTCCGCCATTTATTCTTTCATCTACTCCAATCCTATTACCTGAATTACATACTTAGTAGACCACTGAAAAAGTGGTTTTACACATGACAGCAGGCCTACAATAGCTTCTCCTTAATTCGTAGACACATGGTGTAACCTCTTGCTTATGTTTTTGTAGTTTATGTAATAAAAAGTAATTTGTTTAGAGTGAAATAGTTGTAGGTTACTGTGTCAGCTTGAGTTTAGAGATAACTGCCTATTTCTGTCTTCTATCTAATTGCAGATAATCAGTATACCATTAATATTTTGGCTGAAGAACTGTCATATGTTATAAAAGGCCTTGCACCTTTCACAGACTACACAATCAGTGTATCTGCTTTCACTTCTGTTGGAGAAGGGCCATCATCTACTCTCACAGTCAAGACTCGTGAACAAGGTAAAACCCTATGATTCTGAAATATAAGATAACATACATCATTTCCTTACTGAAGTTTTTTTCTTTAATGCTTTTTTTCATTATTTTGTTTCTCATTGTTGCAACTTTTTGTTTTCATTTAAGTTCCAAGCTCAGTACAAAATATATGTTATAAGAATATTAGCTCCTCCTCTGTTTTGCTGTATTGGGATCCTCCAGCAAATCCCAATGGGAAAATTATTCATTATACTGTATACGCAATGGAACTGGATACCAAAAGAGCATTCCATACAACAGCTTCAAACAACAGCTTACTTATGACAGGTACAGTGTCATTTGATAAGAAAATAATTTCAATTTTTTTATGCAAACTTATTCCAATTTTAAAGTAACATAGATATTTGCAAGATAAGGTAGATCAAATCTCCCCCATCCATCTCACATACTTTCATGTGTGAATGCAAGATTGGGACACTCTTGCCAGACTGTCTGCTGCGGATAAATATTTAAGGAATGTAAGAGGGGAGGAGATAACCAGGTATAGCTGGTGAGTAGTAATTTCTGAAATGGATTTCTCCTTGGAATTTTTTTGTTCCTTCCACCCAGACAGTGTTCCTAAGTTGTTAATTCTTTTTCAGATTTGATTTTTTGTTTGAAATTAATGATAATTTTATTCTATTTAATAATAATTTTGATCACAACTGAAGAAAATGCATTCCTTATGCAGTTTCAGGTGTGTGTTTGTGCTTAATCATTTTAGGTCTAAAAAAATACACAAATTATAAAATGAGAGTTGCAGCCTCAACCGCAGTTGGAGAAAGTGCTTTGTCTGAAGAGAATGATATTTTTGTGAGAACCCCAGAAGATGGTAACTATGTTCTTTGTAGTGATTATTTGATTTCTGTACATAAGCATGCACTTCTTTGAGAGACTGGGTACATCCATAAGTAGGGGTACAAAACGTACATATAAAATCAGTGTTCATTGAAATTACTAATTTTCTGTTTGTCAGTGTCCTCATTCAGCCTGATCTGAGGTAACTACTAGAAATGATAAAAACTGCATCATGACCAGAAATAAAATGAAATAATATCAACTCTGATGGACAAATGGGAAGCAAGTTACAAAGCTGATGTTTTTTCACTGAAATCAGTGTGTCCCTTGCCCCCATATAAGCTATAATTAATTATCTTTGTGACTCCAGCTTCTCCTTTTTATTACGCTCTCATACGGAAATTTTGTTGTTTTTTGTTGTTGGTTTGTTTGTTTGTTTGTTTGTTTTTGAAGCATTTGGAGATGGTACTTTAACTGAGCTTCAAGTAAGAAGCCATGTTGTCTGTCAGCGGGGCTGCTGATAAAAGTGAGCCCTTTAATGATATTGTGTGCTGTTGTTCCTATAGAGTTTTGAGGCTTTATTTCTTTTACACTTACCAGTTTTAATGTAGGGTGTAGTGCTACCTTGTGAAGATTTCTGGAGCTTTCTTGCCTTTCAAGGCAGCCTCCACACATAAATCTGCAGGGGCAGTAGCTGGAGTTGCCATGGTTTTAACAAAGAGAACCTGGGAATTTGATTCTCAGAGCGGAGATATGAATATTGAACCTAATCTTTCCTCATTTACATCAGGTTTTTATCAGTTTGTTTTTACTGCTTTCAGCACACTTCTGTTTTTACAGAAGTAACAGAGAAGGAATTGGGCCAATTATCTTCATTCTCTCACACCTGCCAAATATGCTGCAATACAGGAGAAATACTTAAGGGGGAATAAAAAAGAGCAAAGGATTATAGGCTTAAAAATCATGGAGATTTGTGAATTTTGAATGATTTGGATAACCATCCAACCACCATCTCAAATTAAATAGTAAATTTTACAGAGCTTGTGAAAAATTTTAAAGGCTGCATGCTTTTGTATTGTTTTTGCAGAGGAAGGGCACATCACAAGAACAGAAAATTACCTGCCTAAATGTCTTTTTCTGTGAAAGAAATTTTATGTTTACAACTCCATCTCTGAATGTGAAAGAAATTTGTTCACAGTGAAATTTCAGGCTAACAGTTCAGCAGTTCAGTAGGGGATGCATGCAAGGCTAAAGGAAACTATTCAGAAATCTACTGATAAATCCTGCCTTTTCACAAAGCTGTGTCTGATTACTTTTATATTATTCTTTTTGATACTTCAGTTTTCCTGGGCTAACTTTAGCCAACCTAAGAATAACAAGTAGTCTAAGGTAGCTGTCTGACTCATACTAGTTGAAAAGGGAGAGTTATGTCCAGGTAAAAGATTGTCTACAGCTATCTTAGATAATTTACGTTAGGATGAGAGACTGTGGCATTTCGATATCTTTCATATCAGAGAAATTTCAAATCAGAGAAATCAGAGAAATTTTATAGATTAGGTATTTCAGGGTGAAGTGATGAGTGCAACTGAGGAACCCAAGTTTAGATTCACAGCTGATTTTACATAAGTGCAGCTCCCACTCAGACGTCAACCTGTCTGTGGATTATTAGCTTGCTGCAATCATATGGAATGAGATATTGAAAGTAGATTTACCAAATAGTACTACCCTGGAGCTGTCCTTGTTTTGTGCATTACACACAAGATATACACTATGGTCTTCATGGACACCAATCACTACTGGTAAACTAAAAGGAATTTAGTTACAGTATATTTTACTCCTATTTCTGGTTTAATGGTCAGATAAGTGCAATAAGTAAGATGGGTGGTTATCCAAGAAGAAAACAGACAAATGAGCATAATAACAAAGTTAAGGAACTTGAAGTTGATGAAGCCAGTGAAGGTATTTGAGGAAGGTCTGCATGTGAACAGTGGACAGAAATTACCTTTTTTAATGGATGCAGTTTGGGATGGATATGTGAATGGCTGAAAGCTGCAAGTTCCAGAAAAGTTGAAAGTTTGGAGGATGCAAAATGGACAGGAAAAATTTCTAAGTTTAGAGAGGGATAGTCACCGAGTGAGTTGCTACCATTTGCTACAGTTAGCTATGTGTTCTGATGACTCCAGGATACTTAAACATTGGGGAATAGTAGGTCTGTGAGATCAGTCTTATATTCCATTAATAACAATTCCATTAAAAATCTCAGAAATCCTTTTTTGTTCTCCAATTTCTGTATTACAGAACCAGACTCTCCACCCCAAAACGTGGAGTTAGTAGATGTAACTGCAACAAAAATAAACCTGAGATGGTTACCACCTGAGCGGCCCAATGGTCTCATAACTCACTATGAAGTTCTCTACAGTGATTCCAATGAGTTGTTTATTAAAAATGCCTCAAACACAAGTATATCACTAAGTGAAATGAAGCCATATACTCTCTACAACATCTCTGTAAGGGCATTCACCAGACTTGGCCATGGGAATCAGTCATCTTTCCCACTTTTGGTGAGAACATCTGAAACGGGTGAGTATACAATTTTTTTTTAGAATTCTGTAATTTTTCACTGTCAACTGCCTTATTTGATGCCCAGGAGGTCCATTTAGTTAACTTTAAAAGCATATGTTTGCTTTACAAGGCAGAAAGTTTGAAGCCTCCTTTTCCTTCTCCTATATACCAAACAGAAGTAAAGAAATAGAAAGATTAAGTAAAGAAAACAGGGGCAAGTGGTATACCTCAAGTACTCATATATTTTACCACTTGTCTTTGAAAATTCCTTGTGTCTTGCAGAAAAATAACTTATTTCTGTAGGAATGGAGAGATTTCAAAAAGTAAGAGAGGCTTGAATTTCAAATTATGAACTGGAATTTGGTAAGAATCAATCCAAATGATTTTAAAAAATACAGAACTCTTAGATATGGTGCTATGTTGCAATCCAGTAAAACTGGTGATGTTACTAGAAATATTTTGGAGAAAGCAAAGATAAAATGCAGGAGCAGATAATTAGACTGTACAAAATATTTCTAAGAAAGGAAAGTAGTTTTAGAAGTCAAAATTGGGAAGCAAGAATGGACTTACTAAGTATTAAATAGAAATAACAGCACAGAAGAGACTTGAAATAAGCAATCATAAGGTAGGACAATGCAGGGAAATGAAGATAAAATACAGAAAGGGTCATTAAATTTTCAGTGAAGCTAAGTGGGGGGGCATTCAGAGAAATTCTGAGAAATTTTACACAGAGTTTACACAGAGGAGCAGATGTTTGGTTTAAGCTGTAGAATTAGGAATAGAAGGCACCCAAGGAGACAGATGGTTACGGAGAAGAATATGCTTGGTCTCTGTTGATTATCTCTGAATGATGATAATAATCTTCTTAATGGAGAAATTCACCAAGGCAGAGGCAAAAACCTAACTAGAAATGTTAGAAAGCTGAAGAGAAGGTTGTCCTTGCCCTAATTCTGACCTATGCTGATAGGAATAGCCAGGTTAGAGAACTAGCAGGAAAACCAGCCTGTTTCTCCAATGGCTGCTGTTGTGGGCACACGAGAGAAGTGTTGATAGTTACCACCTGCTACCATACAAAGAGTTAGTCCACATGCTGCCCACACGTCTGATAGCTCTAAAGGGGTAAATTCTGTTTCTTTAGGACTCAGACATATCTAAGTAGTACTGGTTTGATGATCATACTTTTCTTGGTCCTTTTGCCATCTTCAGCAATTTGCTGCCTCAGACAACTGTCTACTTTACCTGTATCTAGATAAAAACATAGAGCTAAACATGTTCTCCTTACCAGGTTTTGCTCAGTAAGGAAAGACACACATGTACCAGTATCTCCAAAAGCAGACAGTGGGATGCTATAGCTTTTTGGTTGTTAGGAGCCAGGGGGGAATCACTGAGCTCCATATCCTTTTTTCTGAGATGAGCTTTGATTTCCCCTGAGTGAAGCATGTGTTTCAGGCCTGAAGAATAAATCAAACACCTAAGAAACTGGGGCACAGATTCCTAGGAATTGTGGAATTCATTCAATTTCTGGATATTACTTAAACAAAAATGGTTAGTATGAACAAATGCCAGTAGGTTGATAAGAACATTTAGAGAGTCCTAGAAATATGTCCATGACTTCCTTGGTCTATTGGGCAAATTGTGCTGTCACTGTGTAATCACAATTTTCTAAAATAAGATACATTATCCTATACTACCAGTTTTGGATAGTACAAAACTTACTTGCCCATTTGTATTGGGACAGATAGACACCAAAAGCGACTGCCATGGTGCACCTGCAGTAGTTTCTGGTGGTAGCAGGGCAGGACCTCACCATCCAAGGCCCATCCCACCACCTTGCAAGGGAACAGGGCAGATGGGGGCAATTCCAGCCCCAGGCATCAGGGACTTCAGTGGGGATGGGGCGGGTTGAAGTCAGGATGGGCAGGCAGCCCATGTATTAAGCTCTGAATCAGGCTTGATGAAGGTAACCAGGGTTTGACAAGGCTTTGTGATCCTCAGGCACGTTTATGCTAATGAGGCAAGACCAGGGTCAGTCTGAGATGCCAACTCATGGCTCAGGGATTTTTTAATGTGATTCAGTTGTTGTTATTATTATTTTTAATTAAAGAATGACTTGAACCTTGAAATTAGAGTGCATATCTGTCATATGTTTTGGTCTTTTGGTCCTGTTTTAAAATATATTTTGCAATAAACACACTTACGAAATTTAAATATTTACAATATGTTTTCTTTTAAGCAGTTAAAAAAATCTTAATTAATGAATCTGACTGCATTCTTTTACAAGTCTACATTTTTTTTCTAGTTCCTGATTCTGCACCTGAAAATATTACCTATAGGAACATTTCATCCACGGAAATTGAGTTATCATTTTTTCCACCATCTCTTCCCAATGGAATCATACAGAACTACACAATATATCTGAAGGGAACTAATGGAACTGAGCAAAGAGTCATAAACACCACTCTTCTGATGCTACATATTGCAGGCCAGTATATAAGAACAACTTAGGGCAACTATAAAGTGTTCTAAAAAGGGCTCAGAAGATTGACTGATGCAGACTAATTATTAGTTTATTGTCTAGATATGGTCTTTCTTGTCCTAATATGAAGTTATTTTTTTACCTGTCCCATGGAGCAGTCTGTTTTATCCTGTAGTATTACAGTGGAATGGAGCAAGATCAGTACCGAACTCACATATCCTTATTGTATTTTGTATATTTGAAGTGCAAGAAGCATTACTGAGTTGTATACACTTTTTTACTTATTTGTCATCATGGCTGAAAATAAACACTGAAGTCACTACATATCTTTCCCATCCTATTCTGATTAAAATTAAATACTGCATCTACCTTTCTATCTTTTTACGTGCTTATTATAACCAAAGCATGACACAACATTTAAGACAGGGAGCTCAATGCCTTAACCAGTAAGTTTTCAGATCAGTGGTAAGCACAAACTGTAAAGCGTTCTATGAAGTATAAACTGGTAGTTAGGCCTTAAGTAGTTGGATTTAGTCATGCAGAATACTTTGTATTCAAATTTTTCTAATGCTTGTTTCAGTTTCTAATATCAAGACACAGGTCAAAGTAAGGGATGGGCTTCTTCAACACTTCAAAGCTTCTGTTCCTGGCTTAGAATCCCAAATTTTGGATTCCATTAAAAAAAACACGAATTTGGCTTACCATATGGTTGGTTTACTGAATTCTTCTTCTATATTTAGATTTAAAGAAATACACAGAATATACAGTGGAGGTGTCTGCTAGTACTGCAATGGGGGAGGGCCTTCGTAGTGCACCCGTGCATATACTCACTGCTGAAGATGGTAAGTCAGGAAAGAAGTTGTAATGTATCGTTGCTCCCTGTAGTCTTAAACTAATCCTGCACTCCCTGTCAGATATATGTGCACATTTTTTTCATACTCCTTTTGCAATTATGTCTCTGTCTATATCTACATATGTGAGTTTATATATATTATATATATTTATACACACTCTTAAGCATACACACCTGTATGTATGTTGTTTTACACATTTATGTGAAATCACAGGAGTGCTGAGCGTGAACATTTGGACTCACCAGTATGTCACACACTTGAAAAAAATCTAATTTTACTAGTACTCTTTTAAACTGATGAAACTAAATATTATCTCAGGTTCTGCAGACATGAGAGGGAAAGGGAAAACAGCAAAAGGCAGCTTGAACTGTGTCCCTTGGGCTAGGGACACTTCTGGTTCTTTTATTTAGAGATTTTTGATTTCTTCTGAATACATGCATAAATGGATGCTTATGCACAGATGTAAAATTATTAATGTTATAAAAATGCTCAGATTCCATCTTCTGTAGTATTTGACTATCGAATTGATAGCATGGTCATTGCATTCCCTGCTAACTAGTGCAGGAGACCATAAGTCAGAAAAAAATATATTATTTATACTTTGAGTACTCAGTTTAGTCATGTGAAATACTTGTTCACATAACAGTTATTGTTCAGTATAATCACTGAAGAAGGGCCCATGAAAAAGGTTCAAAGCAGAACTTTGACTCAGGTGCAGTGGCTCACGTTTTGAAGGAGCACGTTGCTTAGGGAGGAAGTCTCTAGGAACATAAGCTAAAGCTGCATCGATACAAGGATCTCACCAAGCATTCCCAAATTCAGTATCTTTTCACATCTTACGAAGCACTGGCCTGCCAAATATCCAGGTTTTGATGACAATGGATCTTGTTAAATCTCCATCTTCCATTCACAGTGTTTGCTATATACTTATGTTGGTGGGGTACACTGGGAATAGCTAATTTGGATAAATCCATCTTTACATAGAGAATTTTTATTTAAGAAATATAGATTCTATCTTTCAGGAAAAGAATATCCCCAGATAAGATCTGTGCAAAGAACTAGACCTACATTCCCAAAACGACATTCACTGATAGACCTTTTATTATATAGCCACTGAGGATAATATAACAAATAAAACACTAAATACAGCTGTCGCCATTTTTCATCTTTAAATACAGACATTCACTAAATTCAATGAGCCTTTGTTCATGATTTTTTTTTCCTTAAATGCACAGTTCTAAAATTTTTTTGCCAAGTTTTAAGATAGTGAAAGAAGGATTAACAACTAAGAAACAACAGTACTTATAATACTCCACATGTACTTTATTTACAGGAACACAGTGTTCCATGTTTCAACCCAAATACTTCATAGATTTGCTAATAGCTATGCTCATATTCTCAATTTTCATGCATGACTGCAACTATGACCTGAATTTTTAGTACATGATGCTCTTCAATTTGAAGACACAAAAATAATTTTAATATTACCACATAGTGATGTACATATCCATGAATCAAGAAGAAGAAAAAGATGTACTTCCTCAATAACATACTGATAAAAAGTGGTATCACTCATATATTCATGGGTACATTCTCATGAATATCTATATGAATCTCAAAGTAATTCAATTAGAATGAAATCAAATGTGTGTTAGGGTTTTCTTTTACTTATGGTGTCTCCCTGCACAGTTGCTATATGGTATTGTGCAGAGTTCATCTTAAAATGAATTTTTAAAGCTCTCGATCATTTCGTATCTTTATATTGTCTCTTGTGACATGTTAAATGTATGAATATGTTCCTTGTTTGATGGTGTGAATACATTTTACCACTGCCTGGTATGCCAAATTTTTATCATTTCTCACTGCCATGCTTATCCATTTTCCCCTTTTTGGTGCTTCGTATAATTATTTCCAGCACTTCTTTTTTTCTCCAAGGGATCTATTTTGCTGTATTTTACATGTGTTCATACCTATAAAGCTCCTGCTTTTATTAGAAGGAAAAAAAAATCACAACAATGTACTTGGGCAGTAGGTGAATCACTGTGACCTACCGTTTGCTCTGTTTTCTCATGAAGTATTTTTTCCATTGAATCACAGAAACAGATGTTTTAACACCACCGTACAAAATCTTCTTTTATCATCTGTCAGGAAAAGGAAAAGAAGCTGAGCTATAACATGAGATATGAATGCTCTACCTGTGTGGTACAAAGTTCACTTTCCATCATAAACAATTAAAATCCTATTTAAAGATGCTGCGTTTTCCATAGGTCTTGGCTGTTTAACAAGCTGTTATGTCCTGTTCTCTCATTTTATAGCTCCTAGTTCTCCTCCTGAATCCCTCTCAGTAAAACAGTTGTCGGGTGTCATTGTGCAGTTGTCATGGAAGCCTCCACTGGAGCCAAATGGAATTATCCTCTATTACACAGTTTACGTCTGGTAAGAATTTCTGGAAATGGTTCTGAGGATAAATATTAATCTGTAACCTATCAGGAATGTTAGGTTGATTACACATTTTTGGAGACTGAATTTTAATCCATCACTTAAAATATTAGCATTTTATATAAACAAATTCAGATGGAGTAAGTGAAAATTAGAGCATTCAGTGTTTTGCAAGTGTTTTAAGCATGTTTATAAAGGCTTTGTGCATCACTTGAAATTTAAGATGGAAAGCAACAACTATTTCATTATATACTAATGAGTCACTAAGCTCTCCTAAATTGTTGAGGAGATTTTGAAATAAATTGAGGATAGGTGAATATTGCTTTGGTTTTAGGAAGCATGTAAGAACAATTTATGAGACCTGTTTTAGCTTCTATCCAAATGACATAAGAATTTGAGACAGGAGATTAGAATCATTTTATGTTCTTTCAGTTATGCCTGCTGTTATATTTTGTATAATTCTTATTTAAAGCAAACCATCATGTTTTATCAGTCCTTTACCATCTTATTTTTTCTTTCACCTGCCATTTCTTCTTTCCTGCAATTTTCTCTCATCCCTCTTAAAATCTCTTTTTTTTCCTCTCAGAAGGATTTTTGTCAATTTAAATGCCAACTTGCTGCTCTTGTGCTGTTTAACATAGCTTGGTCTAGTGATTTGATACCTCTTCAGGGATCTTTGTATACATATATAAAAAAAAATGAACAGGTTTTACTGCTGATCACTTTTTATTATAGTGTGTTTATGCTGTGTCATTTTTTTGCCACAATGAAGAAACAAGATCAAATGCTTAAAAAATCACCTTCTGAGATCTTCATTCAAAAGAACAGTCTTTAAATATACAGTAATATTAACCTTATGTTTATTATTTTAATGATACTTAACATTTTGGGGACTCTATAGGACTCTATCCTATTTCCTTGTTTGTTTGATTGTTTTTTATTAGAACTTATAGATAAGTTGATTATAAAGTGAACAGAAGTAGCCTTTTCTTTTCGAAAGAGTTAATTTGGGATTCTCTTCCTAATTCCACTGCATTAGCAAGGTCTGGTGTTCTTTAAGCACAAAGAATATTAAATTAAATTATTTCTAGCTAGAAAACAGATACTTCATGATAAGGATTATGGTTTTGATGGATACTGTGTTCAAAGACTTGAAGTTGCTTGGCTTTTCATCCTTAAAGCTTACATTGTTATTATAATGAATGAGTTGGTAAGAGTTATTTTTAAAACCTGTTAAGATAACCATCTTTCTAAATATCTATATTAAACATTCACAAAACTTTTTGCAGTAAGCCCTATCCTTCTTCTTTCCATTTTCTCCTTGCTGTATCTTATCTATCCTCAGTGTGCCTTATCTAAAATTAGACTGGCATTAGGTATCATCTCGAGGCAAGGACATTGGATGAAAACTGCCATTACTTTCAAAGGGGCCACAACTTAATTCCTTATCATTCTTCTTCTTTTAAAAAAATAAAAAAAAATATTACTTGACATAATTGCCTATATAATTTCATCAGATGCGTTGCATAGTGAGAATTAACAAGGCAAACTGTTGTGCCGTAATTGCTACTTTGGGAAGGCAGTCACTGTTTTACAGAGGACCCCATTAACCCCTGAGTTTCCATATTCAGAGACAGGAAAGCTAATAAAGACACTTCGCTTTAATATATTGCATATTGCTGCAGTTGTGAAAAATGGTAACTTTTCTTTGATTAAATGGGAACAAGAATCCACAACTAGTAGAATATAAAGAGCATTATCTGTAATTTTGCCATTGTTATCTTGCATGGAATTTATCATAGCACAAAGTGCCTTTCATACTAGCAGACAGTAAAGCAAATATCAAGCTATCTGTAGCTTGGGACTGCTAACTTGTTCTTCCTGAACCTGTAATTCTAGAGTACCAAGGCATTTTTAATAAAATTGCTGAAATTACCTTTACCTATTGACTTTTTACTATATTTGTTCAGCAAAGCTTACCTCTGCCCTTTTGAGGAAATATTTCAGGCTCAAACATTGACATTACTGTATTCAACAAAATCTTTTCAAATAATTACTGATTAAGACTGCTGGGATTTTTAAGAAACTTTGTAAAGTGAAAGCATGCAATTGGTTAGGAACATTTTTGTCTGGTCTTTTAAGAAATGTCATTTATAACTTAGTATTGTAGTTCATTGAAATACCTTGGCTTAACTTGTTCTGCTAGATACCTTCTCATTGTTTGTGAAGAGTGCACTCACTTCAATTAGTTTTTTCTTAATATTTTGGCTGAAAGCTAAGTTGCTTTGCTAAATAGAAGATTAACTTTTCTTGAACTACTTCAAACTTTTGTTCGACTGGGTGATTATGGCCCAATTGTGGGAAGTTTTTTTACTGATAAGATGTTATGGAGCACAATTAATTGAAATGAAAGTAGGTTAGACATTCTTATCTTACTCAAATAGCTACAGTAGTTACTCAAATAGCTACAGTAGTTACATTTTTACATATAAAGAACATGTAGACAGAGATCCAAGAAAAGATGTCTTTACTTGTATGGAATTTGATAACTTCTCCAGCAGCCTCTTATATTTTGCCCTGTGAAGGATTTTTAGCTTATTAATGTTTTAATCTTTTTATTGACTTCAAAATGTCAAAACTTTGAGAAAAATGTAAGTTAACTTTGCTATTGAGAAAGTTGCCCAAGTTAAAAGACATTTTGAAAGGGATTGGTAAAATCCCTTTTAAAAAATTGAAAGGGATTGGTAAAATTTAGTGTACTCATTCTCATACATGTTCTCATTTCAGTTGTTTTTTAAATTACTTTGTTTCAGGAGGATCAGATAGTGATCTTTGTTTCTGGAACATTCATGTACCAAAGGATGAAAATGAGCCCATCCAATAAGTTAGAATCATCCTTTCCTTTTTTTTCGTAATTAGAAATCCTTCTCTTGTTTCTGAAGACCCCCACAGTGACTCCTGCAGCAAGATATTTGGTTTTACTTGTCAAATTATCATGCCTGTATGAAATCCCATTAAAAGTACAGGGAACAGACTTGTACAGAATCCTTTGCAGGAAAGGAATATTCATTAGCTTTTCCCTGCTCTCTTTTCATAAAAGATGAAATTAATTTAACAAAGAATAGCAGACTCTTAAAATTCTGGTTAGTTATTTCTGTCTCTTGTTTTTACTTTATGATAATCTTTTCATACCTATGCTAATACCAACGTTTTATTAATGTTTCATCTTATAGTCTTTCTAGGCTGGTTTTGACCTGACTAGAGTTCCATTCTGATCCCCTGCTACATTCCACCAGAATTAACTCAGCACCAGCTAATTCCTGTTCCATATCATCTTCTATTATTCCATTTATAACTTCAGCCTTCTGACCAATTTCACAGAGTCACAGTAGGGCATGCTCCCTGCTATAATCTTTTTATATTTCGCTATTCTTGTCCAGAGAGACAGTTTAGTTATGCCCTACTGTGTCCTTCCCAAGAGTACCACATAATCATTTGATAGCACTTACTAGACAGACATGCGACTCCTTGATATTTCATATAATGTTCAGTCGTGATGCAATTTGCATACATGCATTTCTGTTTTGATGCGAGAGTTCAAAAATGGCTTTTTCAATATATTGGACAGAATCAATCCAATTCTTTTTTAAAACCTCACAAATTTGTATTTGTTACAATACTACCTTTTAAAATTTGACATAGTATAATACAGTTGTATACATACAAAAATGGCATATATATACATATATATATATACATAATGCATAAAATGATTTTCTTTTTAGGAGTAAAACATCAAAATGGAGTGTTAATGTAACAGAAACATCACTACAGTTCACAGACCTGGAAAATAATTATGAGTATGGTGCTTATGTAACAGCAAGTACAAGATTTGGAGACGGAAACATAAGAAGTGATGCTATAACATTCAGAACGCCTGAAGGAGGTAAGCAAAATATGAATTATATGAAAGTAGTATGGTAGTATGAATCAGTAATTTCATTCAGCCTTAAACTTCTACGAGCCTTATATAAATTAATCAACTACTGAAATGAAAGTTGACATCTGACTGTTCAATAAGAGACATTCTACCTGTACAAGTCAATGTATATGTGTGTCTGTTTCTTTGTGGGTATATATGTCTATGTCTCTTTATAGAATATGATAGGTTTTATTATTATTATGATATTAGTTCACTGCTCAGAACATTGCAATTTCATATAAGACTAGTAAGATTAAAACATTATTTAAATTTTAAAATTAATTTATTTTTGAAATAAATACTTAGTGTATTTACTAATAGCCCTTTATCTTGCCATGATACAACTTTCTGCGAGGAAAAATAAAGAGTCTCACAAGCACAAAGTGGTTTTAATTTGAAAATGAAATCTGTAAATATGCACTGAATTATTTGTTTACTCTATTTAATTAATTTTATATTTCCAAAGTGATAACTGATTTTTGTAAATGGCTATACAATGAAGTGTGCTTTGAAAGTCAGGCAGATACAATACCTGTTCTGGTTTTACAATGTTTTATGTATCTACGGTCTGTTTACTAAGCAATAGTATGCAGGCATATTCCAAAATCATCTTGCGTAAACAGACTGACTTCTTCACATACAGGCACTGGCAGAATTAGTGTCTATCCAAGTCAACTCTCCAAAGACTGTCCTAACCAGTTTGTCAATATTCCCAATCTTTACTACAGAACCTGTATGGAAATGTGATCAGACTTTTTAGGGCAGTATTTTAAGGCACGGATCTCAGTTACAGTTCCTTTTCCAGTTAATATACAAACCACAACAGCACAAAACAAGAGACTGAGATAACTTCCAGTGATTGTATTTGAACATTTGCTGCATAGAGCTTCTTTCTGAATGATGAAAAATACAGATTCAAATTGTCTTGAACTGAATTTGAGTCTCATACATCACTGTGCTGGTGAAAGAGAAGGCCTATACATTGCTATGCTTTTCAGGATAGGAGGACAGGCTAATTGAAAATTTACTCACACAATTTTTACTGCAATTCAGTAAACTGGGGTAAGACTCAAGAACAGAAATGACCATACCATCCAAAGTTAAATATTTGATTTATCTACGTGAGTTTGGAGTCCGAACTCCCAATCAGTAAAGACACACATAGGTCTCTGAAACAAAAGCTGCTTTTTTCCCCTTTTAAGTATATATGCAGCTACAGACTTCAAAATCCATTAGTCAACTTCTTTTCTGCAAATGAGATGGTATAAATATTCTGCTACCTGTTAGTGTGCATGTTCCCAAATCAGTAACAGTGCATGTCCATTTTCCCAAGCGAGTAAAAAGATAAATTCTGTAAGAATAGTACCTGTGTGCACAAATGCAACTAAATACAAATATATCTAAAAACAGTGTTTTAAAAAGTCATTTATATTTATTACTTTATTTTGCTGTTTCTAGAGGCAGTTTTATACCATACTGAAAAACACATTTAATTTGACAAAGGATGTTGTCAAATCTATCATGAATATTTCTTGGGCACTAAAATGTACAAAATCTTCTGTTAGGTAAGCTAAAATTTAATATTTTTCCAGCACCAAGTGATCCGCCAAAAGATGTTGTGTATAGAAACCTTACCTCCACATCAATAATCCTATTCTGGTCTCCTCCTCAAAAGCCTAATGGAATTATACAGTATTATTCAGTTTATTTCAAAAATAATTCAGGAATTTTCATACAGGTAAGAATCTTTTGATATCATTATTTCGTAGACTCAAGTAATGTGTTTTAATAACTAAAGGTTAAGTCAATTTTTTTAGCTATCACTTTTTTAATATTTTATCACAAAACATCTTTAACTTATAAAGACAGAAACACATCTTGTGTAGCACTTTATGTATCATTGGACACTCATATTACTGAGCATGAGAATAGTTCTTTGTAATGTAGATATGTCTGAGTTAGGACAGTCAATCAACATTGCAAAATTTGCATGTGTGTATATATATGTATATATGTATATATATATGTATACAGGAATTCATATAATACATGCACATACACAATATATAGAGAAATACAGGTACATTATTTCACATCGTTAAGGATACAAAATGGTTTAATGGTCTAAATGGTCAAAATGGTCTAATTCAATTCTGTCAATTCAAATTTATTTCTGTAACAGCACTGATTTTGCTTTTAATGCATTTTTCTAGTGAAAATAAGAGTAGAGGATAGATGATCTGTTACTCTCAACAGAAAACTATAGTTTATTATCTTCAAACTAAGAACATTGAGAATATGGGAGGAAATAAGCATCCTTTACAGGTTTTTAGTTACAAGATTTACACATATGGAAGAAAGAACTGTAAAGTCATGGAGAAGCCAATGCATAAAAAATGCTGCATAACTTTATAGTCACATAAAATTGAGTCACATATATATTATAGTCACATGAAATTTTATGATTACACATGAAATTTTACCAATACCTATAATTAAATCTCTGCTGACATGCTGCAGTATATGTACATCTCTGACTTCTGTGAAGGTGTGTGGTTGCCAGGTTGTGCTTTCAAATGCAAGTAGGACCATGCCTTGAATTCACATTCTGATGAGATTAAAATCAGAGTTGAAGTTCAGAGTTTCAACCAGAGTTTCAATAGTTCTATACCAAGAGCATTTTTCTTAGCTTAACAAATTCCTGGAGAAACCATTACATCACTGTATAACCCAAACAAGCCTGCCATATGAAGAACATCTACATCTATCTACTTCTTAGACAACAGAAACAGACTTGGCCATTCCTGCCTTTAGGACGGTGAAATTATGAGGTGAATGAGCAAGTTGAAGCTCATGCACTGAGAACAATAACCAGTCTGGACTTGCCTGCGATGCTGGAAATGAAGGAACAAGGCAGGGAAGAGGAAGGCACAGTAGCATTGCCACAACGAGGTGAGAGTTCAGTTTCATTATTCTGTGATACAGTTGCGCAAGAAAACCATGGTAGGAGTTACCCCTGCTTTGGCAGGTTATGTGGGGAAGAACAGAAAAACTGACAGTAATTCCACTTCTAGGTGTGGAAACTACTATTTTCACTCTTTCAGCTTAGATTTTTCACCCTACTCTGCTGCAGAAAGCCGTCAAAAGACAGGTTTCAGCAGGTGTTTCATCTGTCTTCATGGAGCCATGGGAGCTCACCATTAATCTCCCAACTTGTGATCCATTCCTAGTATGCCTGCTGCCCTTAGCTCCCTTTGTCCTTCACATAATCATGCCTTTATGCTCACTGTTTGGCATAGCAACTACCATTTCTATATTACTCTTCTATTCTGATCCTTGGCATTCCTGTGGATGCAAAACGGAATTCAACCCGGAAAAAATACCCTCACCACCCCTTTCTGTTAGCTATTTTATATTGCTCTTTTTACAACAGAGCAATGCATGTATGAAGGCCAGTCTGATATATGCAGCTTACAACTGTCTGCCATTTAAAAACTTTCCCATATAGTTGCAAAGCACATTTTTGTTGATAAATTTTGTATTGCACTCAGGTTTGAAAGTGCTTAATTCCTGCTTAGATGCTCTTACATCTTGGCTTGCTATTTACTTGAGGTTTTTTTTTTTTTCAAAATTATGTCCAAATTCTCACTTTGGGAAATGATTTAAGAAAAATAAAACAGTGGATGGGCAGTCATTCCTCCCCAGTGTTTCGTCTACTTCTGTAGGAAGGATGCAGGAAGTAAGAAAAGAGGTTCAAGGCATACAGTGCATTTTCTAGATGCCTGAAATAACTGGCCCATCTGAAGAATCTCAAGCAAATTAACATCTTCCTAGTGCTGGCACAACCCAAAATAGATGAATAACTCACACTGAAATTACTACCATTCTGCTATCTTTCGTTTGTTTTCACTTCTCCTCAAACATATTAAGCCATAATAAATATAACAAACTTCTTGTGAATACCACTGTTAAAAATGAGAGATTAATGTAGAGTAAAAAGCTATGCAGAGGGAGAAAAGCAAAACACCTGAGATACAGAGGGAAAAAAAAACAAAGACACAATTTACTTTTTGGCATGATACCAAAACTTGCAGGAAAAACAGATGTCCCTTTAAGAAATAAGCTAGATATCTTCATAGGGGAAAAAAATAATAATTCATAGTTTCTTTTCTTTACAGGTTTACATGGAAAAACACCCTGTGGCTGTCCATTCAGAAGCCCTACAATGCTCAGACCTAGGATTCAGAACCAGAACAACAGAAAGAAAAATTTAGTGATGAAGATTAGATTGGAGGATTTTGATAGAAGAGTAGGCTTTTTTTTAGGAGAGGCTGGCAGGCTGTAGAAAGAGAATGTGCTGGAGAGGGAAGAATGCCTGGCAGGGAAACCTATCACTCATTATCAGATCCAGGCAAAGATTTTCAGAAGTACTGCCAATGCGTGGCAGTAAATTAATTGTCTTTTAGACATGCTGGCCAGCAGGGAGTAGAAGAAACCCTCCTTTGCCTTAGATTAGGTTCAAGTTCATCTTTCTCTCATATTCTCATGGATCCAAGGGAAAGGCTACTTTTTGGGTTATGTTAATTATTTTACCCCAGTCTAACAAAGAAATGACACATATTCTAGCTAGGGGCACTTTGAACACAAGTGACATGGCGCAGTACAGGTGGCACAGAATCACATCACTTATGTGTGATCCTGGTGGACTCTTGCAATTTAAGCTTTCACTTTTAACAGTAGCAGTACTGCAAGTTTGCTGCAATGGTTCCATGCATGATGCTTCAAACAATCCTACTGCCATGGCCAAGCTCCAGTTTTGTAGTGAAAAAGTCGGAGGATCTACGGAAGTAATTTTCTCTTTGCTAAATACTGACCTGTAAGAAATACTGACTTGAATAAACTCTTCTTTTATGCAGTGTTTACTTGTGTTTTGATTAACAGGAAGGTGGGAAAGGTGCTAATTACAAGTGTTTTAATTCTGCAACACTTTCACAATAAATTTACACTTAGAGAAAGTTCTCCAGTGTAGGAATTTCAGTACAGGCTTTAGTAACAATCTTGCCCTGCCAAACCAGACAGGAGAACAAGGAGCTAGGAAAAGACAAAACCACACTCTTTCAGAGGCTAAATACTTGACCACAAAATATCCATCTCCTGCACTTCAAGCAAAACTAAGTGAACATACCTGGATATAGTTCAGAGTGGAATTTAGCTGGTCGTGCTGTCAGAATGCAGACAAGGGATGCAAGTGATGTGCACTATTAAGTTATTAAGAAAAAGTCTTCTTTCAGCAGAATGACTAAAATAGGAGAGGAAAAAAAAACGAACTTCCCTAAAATACACTGCAAATGTTTGAAAAAGATGACCTCAGAAGAGTATACTACACAAAAAGCAAGTCAGGAGTAGAACAGTATGTATTAAATCCCTTGGACTGGATGATTTGCATAAGCCATCATGGTGTGACCTCTCTCACTTGACTACCAGTCAAGTGTGTGAGATCCTAACTCAAAATAACAGGGCAATCCAATGAATGTAGAGACAGAAAGAGAATGGAGGAAAATGTTAGCAATGAGGAACAGTAGCACTGTATGTAACTGTATATAAAAGATATATAACTGTATGTAGCTGATTACAGCTTTACAGCCCTAGAGTGAAGCCTTCTTCCAGGGCTAAAGGAGATGTTTCTCCTGACTCTTTCATGGCTTCTGTGTATTGCCTACACTTAGCTGCTTTTAAAAATCTGATACTTTGCTATGTCAAAACTTCTTTCATGTGTAGATGAAGAAGGGGACAGAAGGAAGAATTTCCTCAGCTGTAGCCAAAGATCTGAAGCAGTTTGCTTTCATCTGCAACCATGGTTATTTGTAAAGCTTCCTATAGTGAACCCAGGGTACAATCAGTGCAAGTTTTGTCATTTCTAGTTTGTGCTCACACAACTCTTCCTGCTCACACTTTCTCTTAATTATGTGTTCATTCTTTTCTAATATTTTTTCATAGCAGAATTTTGAGATACTAGCCAATTATCAATCTTTGGGTTCCTCATAATAAGACCTCTTCTTAAAAAAGCTTTTGTTGAACCATCAGAGGACCTTTTGTTGTTACCTCAGTGTCTCAACCTGACTGTATCCTGTGACTAGCTGACATACTTACTAAATTGCAACGGTTTACATTTTAGCTAACTATATTGTGAAGGCATGCTTTTTGAACTGTGAGTGGGATTTTACAACTGATCATACTGATAAACTCATATTCAATCTAGAATCAAAATTGGATGTGCCAAGTCTTTTGATTGTGTCAGCCTATAACATTTTTATTTTTAAAACTCAAAACTTATTTGAAATCCTTTCTTTTAATCTCCTGCCTAATATTAATAAAAAAGAGTGTTCACAAAATATTTTCTGTCACGTCATGCTTGAGCATCAGAAATTTCAATTGCATACTTTAGAACATGATCCTCTGTTTGGATCCAAGTGTAAAGCAAAACTCCTTCCAGCCTTTCTCAGTTATATCGAGAGTCCTGTTTTCTGCATCTAGAAGAAAGTCATGGGTTAAGATAGAATTTCTTAATATGTTGACTGACCCTGACTTAACTTCATCTTTGAGACAAGCCTTTCAGTGTGGCTTAGGTGTGTCTGTAAAGAGGTTTGTACTGCCAGTTTGTAGCTTCTGTTCTGCGTTCAGAGTGAAGGCTCGCTTTGTAGCGTCCTAAGAAGTATCTATCTATTTTACGTAAGTGTTAGTGACCGTAGGTCTTCAGATATTGGTGTAAAAATTTTAGGGAAATCAGAACAAATATTGCTTGTTATTTTCTACAGAAATAAAATAGCCTTATTTGTACAAAAATCAGTCAAGTGTTAAATTAGATTTACTTGTTGATATACTGGTTGATATGCTTGTTGATGTGTGAAACCCCAAGATTATATGGAGTGCTGTCAGTATTTATGGTACTTAAGTCTTCGATGAAGAGTGTTACAGTGGCTTCTTCAGTAGGAACTCTCCTCCAGAGAAAGATAACTTATATTTAGCATGAAGTTTCAGGAAGCTCACATATACATAATATTTCTGTATTTAGCTACGCAAATGTTAGTCACCCTCCTCCTGTTACAATAATTAACTGTTTGGGTCCCTCTTTTCTAAGAAAGCATTAAACTTAATCCAGATTTGATACTAAGGAGATGGAGGGTGCAAATAAATGCAATAGTGAAAACAATGAGCAAGTTGAATGACTAAAAGGTGTGATATGAAATTCATCAGAGGATTGAGCAAAATCAATCCCACCACGAAAATGTTACTGCATAGAAAAATGAGAAGGACTTCTTTGGTCCTGAGAGTGCTGGCTTTGCCACCTGCTCCATGGGACAATGTGGCTCCTGGAGAGGAGTGAAACTGTCTCTTCAAATCAGGAGAAAAGCATTGGCTTTCCTGGAGCTGAATATGCATATAGAATATGCATATCGTGTTGGGTATGATATGGCCTCTCAACATAGTCCTTAAATCCTGAATGGAACTGCAGTGGGTCTTGTAAATCAGGTTCCTTGGCAGAAATTGGAGATTTGATGCTTTCAGTTGTGTGATGGAGCTGACTTGATAGAAATAATCTGAAGGATTTTTTTTTTTCCGATTTCAAAAAAGTCGTACAAATAAGCTCTCCAGAGTGGATGATTAGAACCTGAATCAACAGTGGCAATTTAAGTAATTTTTTTAATAATTCAGATAGAGAGAGATTTGGTCCTGATACAGTTATCTGCTGTTGGCACAAGGAAAACTACTCTGAGAGCTCCTTCAGTTTAATACAATCCACTGGGGCTGGATGTTACAGAAGTCTGTGTTAGATACAGGGACAAGTTTTTAATGAAACTGGTAACTAAACAAAGGAATAATTTACCAAGGATTGTGATATCTGTCACTGTATATTTTTAATGTAAAACAGGACAGTTTTCTGTAAGATTTACTCGTACAGAAAAAAAAAAAAAGTGGACTATGTCCTTTGACTTGCTTCATTCACTTGCAATGAGAAAATCACAACTGTGATCATGTAATCTATGAAGAATTAAAAAATTGTTTTTTGTTGTTTGTGATGTGATATAGATAAATAGATAAATAGATAAATGCTATAACATAGACTTACTTTTTTTCTTTTAAAAAGGTGGAGCGGCATCAAACTACAAAACAAGAAGAGACAGTTATATGCTTTGTAGGGATTACAAGGAGTCATAAGAGACTCCTTGTGTGTTTCAGTAAAAATCAGGACTGACTTGATCCCAAGTATAAGTTTATGTCTCCTGAATAGTGTGGCGAATCATCTTTTGGTGGCGTGATGGGAAGCTGGTGGCTAAGCGGGAAGCTAAAAAGCTAAATGAACAAATAACATTAATTTTAAGTGAATTAACACAACTTCTTTCCCTTAGAATTTCACAAATTACGGTAACGACACTGGTGGGGTCAGTATGTCTCTGTCTGCAGTCCTGGATGACCTGGCAAAATACAGCTATTATACTCTATGGTTAACTGCAAGCACAGCTGTTGGAGATGGAAACAAAACCAGTGAAATAATAGATGTGTATACAGATCAGGATAGTAAGTGACCAAATTTTTATTTTGGTTTTGCAGTATACATCACTGATTCTAATTATTAAATATTTTATAACTTTAAAATGGTTTTATTGTTATGACGACAGAGTTAAAGTCCGTAGGTGTTCTTGCCAATACTGTAGTTTTCCTTTGCTTATAAAACCTCTGAGTCTTCGCGTTGTAATACAGAGAACACAATTCATGAACTTCTTTTACAAGCAGTAACAGAACTATCACTAAGGCTCTTTCAATGAACAAATTCAATAGATGAGTATTCATATATGCTTCTGGAATATTTTGCTTTTGATAATGACGCATACATGATTATAAAAATGTATAAAATATTTAGCATATTGTGTATGAAGTTTACAAAATAATCATAGGTTTCTGTTTTGGTTTTGGGATCTTTATTACTATAATCCATGCATTTATTTTTTGCTTATTATCTCTCATAGTCCCAGATGGTTCTGTTGAAAATCTGGTCTATCAAAACATTTCCTCATCTTCTGTAAATGTAAGCTGGCTTCCACCATCTCAGCCAAATGGTTTAGTCTTCTTTCATGTTTCTCTAAGTTTATTGCATCTGGAAACCAAAGAGATACTGTCTTTCCTTACCTACAACACAAGCATTATTTTTGACAACCTGGAGAAATACACTGATTACATTCTGAAAATTACACCAGCTACTGAAAAAGGATCTTCTGAACTATATGCTCTAAGTCTTCACATCAAAACTGATGAAGATGGTAAGTTTAAGAATGGTTTTTTACACACTCCTAAATAAATGTGTAAAGTCCAAATAGCTTTCTAAAGAAAAAAGGATTATTGTGTTTATCTTTCTCATGATATTTAGAAGCCTTCAGAAATCTTTTTTTTTATTCACTAACATGAATAGCAGGCATCATACATTTCTGTTTTGAGACCATGAAATAGAATTCTCCATTTAAAGCAAAAGTTTAAGTATATTCATTCAAAATTTAAAATTTTAAAAAAAGTTCCACTGAAAGCATTGATAGCTAAAAGATGTTTTTCATTGTTATTCATCTTTTTGCTGTGGCTCTCCTTGTTTTTCTCTTTCTTATTTCTTAATGTAGTCCCAGAATCAACACCTATAATCAAAACGTATTCAAATCTCTCAACTACCTCAGTTATGCTTTCATGGGACCCTCCTGTTAAACCAAGTGGTATCATAATAAGTTATGATTTACATTTATTTGGCCCAGAAAGGAATAATTCATTCTCTACCTCCAATAATTTTGTGATCTTGGAAGATCTTGCACCTTCCACACTGTACAGCATTTACGTAGCTGCAAGGACTACAAAAGGACCTGGGCCATCTGCCACGCTTCTGTTCTACACAGATGAGTCAGGTGAGCAAAGGATATTGTAACAAACTTTGAAATTTTGGCCCTATGTTGTTGCACCGATCTTGGGTCTGATCAGCAGAACTGGAGAGAGTTGAGGTGAAGGATTTGTTTTCTGTTGGTGTGTGCGTGAAGTCTTTGGTGAGAAACGAATGCAACAAGGGAACTCTTTTTGGAGTTCTGTTCCTCCAGTCTCTGTATGCTGGAGGAGGTCACATTCTTCTCAGGATACTGAAAGTAACTCCAAAGATAAATCTTTTGCCTTTGGAATACATCACAATTTGCCAAGTGTGAGCAATTTTGAAACAAGCAACACTACTTTCCTCTTCTTCTCTCACATGTGTAACTGAAAAATGATCAAACATGGAAGTATTTCTTATGCATTTCTACAGGTCTCCTTTACAAGGCCCTACTTGCATCAATGAGGTAAACGACATTTTAAATATGTATATTGCTGTGCTCAATATGTACCACAGAAGGCAAAGTATGTTTGATTGCAGCAATAAATTTAGTATGATTTTTGTCAAATGGCCTTGGTTCTGACAATGGGGCTGTATAAGCAATTCATAGATTCTTTAGGTCTCTGATTGAATATCCTGTCTAAACAGGTATTTCTGATTAATGGAATTCATTTCAAGGCAAAAATAAATAAATAAAATAAATACAATATCCATGAATTAATATTTTGTTGAGTTCAGATATAAATGGTAACAAATCTCCCCATGCTCTTCTGCTCTGAAAAATTTTTGCATTTGCCCAGATTATTTGTGATTCTGAAATCAAGCGCATTTTTCTTTTGCAGTGCCATTAGCTCCGCCTCAGAATCTGACCATTATGAACTATACTGCAGATTCTGTATGGCTAAAATGGGATCCAAGTCCTCAGCCGAATGGTATCATTATGAGCTACAATTTAAAGATTTATCAAAACAACAGTGAAAAAATATTTTATCAGGTATGTGTATATATTTACCTGTGTTTAATCTTTTGGGCAAGTATATACTGTTTTCAGATTTTAAGAACAAAGTATATGAAAAATCCTCTGGGTGTATATTATCCTATTCCTAAGATTATGAAACTCCTGTAAATTATTATGTTCTGTAAGATAATTTTCTTATCCTCACACCATGCTAATTGTTCTTTTTTTTTTTTCTGAATAGAGAAAAGTGGCTAGATCTTTATTTACCCTGAGTTTCTAGTATTTCATTAATAATGCATTTTATTAATATTTAGTCCATGCTTCAGTGCAAATTTGATGTTAGAAAATGATGAATATGACCTTTTTTCGGGGGGGGGTCACCTTTATTTAGTGATCTAGTATCTGTGGACTTGTGAGATTCACAAAAGACAGAAGGAAAGTCCTGGTAATCTTGCAAATGTTTGAAACCATATCTTTAACCATTATTTTTTAAATTGAATTGAATAAGAAGACTTGAATACATGAATACATTTTAACTAAAATAGATACTGTGAAAATATATATAGAAATACACATTAATAGATGCATTTATATGGCATCAAAAAAGTACCATAAACTATGAGGGCAGTAAGCTGAGGTGAGAATTGCATCTTGGACTTAGAACCTATATAGCGAGGAATTCTGCTTGCATGGGATTCTTGTTAAGTGAAGAGGCATCTCTACAGTGGTCTATGAGTTGAAGACATGCAGTACAGTGTGGCATTGCCGAGGGCCAAATTAACTCTAGCAGTACCGTCTTTTTTTCCAGAGACCTAACATGCAAGGGACATACTTGCACTCTTGTTCAGTATATGCATTGCAGGAATCTCTCCTCTTGAGGGAACATGACCTGTTATTCTCTCCCTTATGCAAACTGCGGTTATTCCCCATTATGGAAAGAGGGGCATGTCATGTCCCCAGTCTCTCCTGTGATCCTTGGAGCTGGGAGGTGCTATGCACATACGGAAAAGAAACAGTGATTTGTTCTGACAGCTGACTGTTCTGACTTGCAATTACATTCTTCGGCTCCTCATGGAGGCCACACAAAGATCTTTTGCCCACTTGCTGTCACAGGCAGATTCAAACCAAACCAAGCCCTACACAACTGCCTGTCAGTAGATTACAAAGGTAAATTATAGAAACTGGCAGCAACACTTACATTTGTCTGCCATGTCCCAGTTTTCTTCGTGTTATGTAATGCTATAAGAAGAAGAACATACATATAGGTAGTGATAGTGAGGAAGGCAGAACAATGTATATAGAAATATTGTAGTTAGGCACCATAGTTGAATCTTGCAAAATGCTCACCAGGTTTTTCTGGTGAAATTGAGCTATCTCCTTCCTGTTATGAGAGTCCTCTGAAAGTGGACAGAGCGACCTGGGGAAAAATAATGACTACCAGGAACAGAACTGTGCTTAGTAGACTTTTCTAAGCATGTCTCTTCATGAGTTGGTCTGTCTGTCTGATTCAGGTAAAGTAAAAGAAATGACAAACTATGATTCATGTGACTTCTTACGCTGAAGATGTGAAGCAAGAAAGTTGAAGGCAAGAGAGTGGTGTGGCAGTGACAGAATTCTTAGGATTGGTTAAAAAAAAAAGACAGTATACATGGAGTTTAATCTGTACTAACAATGCTACGGTAATAGTGATACCATCCTTTGACATATCTTCTTTACAAGCCACAGTGAAAGTGAGAGAGGAGAAAGTGAAGGAAGAATGTGACCCTGCATTCCTTTTAGTTGAGATCAGGGGCTGCTCTATGCAACAGGCAGCCGCTGAGAGCAGAAGAGGCAGTTCTAAATCTTCTTTTCATTTCAATGTGAACAAGGTGAGGCCCACACTGTTTGCACAGATTTTCTACTAATAACTTTTCCTTCTTGAAGAATGTTTCAGGTTTGAACAATGAGGTCAACCTTGTTGGATTAGAACCATTCAGCACCTACGTTATCAGTGTGTCTGCATATACCAAACTTGGCAACGGCAATCAGTTCAGTAATGCTGTCCAATTTACAACAAAGGAATCAGGTTAGATATGACTTCTAATAAGCTGCAGTTCTGTTTATGTAGATTTCCTTGTATAGTTGAACAACATTTTTCCTCTTCTTTCCATACTAAATGTAATATAACGCTATCTCATTGTCATCTGCCTGCATAACATGGATTCCTACTGCACCAGATAGGCTGGGTTTAAAGTTTGATGTCGGAAGTGTAGAATTAGAAATGTCCTCATCTGAAATGAGAGGCTTATATGGCTACTATAAATCTTTTAATAGCAGCACAGATAATGGGAGGAAAATTAGATAGATATCAGACTTTGCAGATCAAAGCAGTAATTCAGATCCCTGTGAAAATAGCTGAAACTTTAGCAGTATCAAAAGCAGATGGACAAAAGATTGGCAAATGACCTGGAAATTACATTAAACAAATGCAAACCTTTTACATATTTGATAATTTATTTTAGGAGGGGAAGCTAGTCACCAATTAAATACCTTAATTTGTTACATCTCATTCTTCCTGACAGCTGGGGAGGACTATGAGATACAGCTGAGTTAGTTTATTAATCATATGCTGTTTTGTTTTGTACATTCTATATGCTTTTTAAAATTGGAAGTTGCTTGAAAATGAAATATTATTTAATGAGAAATGTATATTTAGCATTCACTAAAGGCAGTCCTGGACAGACTGGCCAGAAGTTGTGGACAGAAGTTCACGAACGAAGTGGCCTTTAGGTGAAACCTTTGCTCTTTTGCCAAGTCAGAGCAATGTTCAAGCTGCTTTACTTTATAAGGAC